>NC_135867.1:5267691-5567691 GCF_031162955.1 Sander vitreus
GATGAGTCCATTTCTCAATACTTTCTGACTTCCCTACACAAAGCCCATTGGTCCTCACTGAAGACTTAAATATGAAATAATACAGGGGCGGATTGGCCATCTGGCAACTCTGGCAAATGCCAGAGGGGCCGGGCCTTTTTTTTTTTAATGTGGGCCGGTCAGATTATTTTTTTTTTAAATATACAAATAAATTGTATTTACAGGCCGACAGCGCAGAGGACGGCTTTTTATCGCTTGCACGATATCACTATGGTTATAATAATAATAATAATAATAATAATATTAATAATTAGGGCTGTCAATCGATTAAAAAAACCGATAAAAAAAAAGAAAAGAAAAAAAAAGGGTACTAAACAACAGCGGGTGACATTAAAGAGTGGCTTGTTTATTGCTAAGGCCATATGGTCAAAATGAAATGATTTAATAATAATGTACAACAATAACAATAACTAATTTCAGTAGGTCTGAATTTTGGTCCCAGTCCGCCCCTGATCACAAATATCAAATACTATTTAAAAAAGGCCAAGTAATTTCCTAAAACGAATGGGCACTGTGTATCATTTTGAACAATGAAAACAGCGCGCCTGGGTAGCTCACCTGGTAGAGCGTGCACCCATATACAGAGGCTCAGTCCGCGACGCAGCGGCCGTGGGTTCGACTCCGACCTGCGGCCCTATGCTGCATGTCATTCCCCTTCTCTCTCCCCTTTCATGTCTAAACTGTCCTGTCAAAATAAAAGACCTAAAAATGCCCCAAAAAATCATCTTAAAAAGAAAAGAAAATGAAAACATGTCACCCAGTCCAACGGTGTGTCTCATTGCTATGTTTTTAGTAGTTTTTAGATACAAATTGAACTCTATGGCACAAAGATATAAGCCATATCAGGCTTTCGATAACCTCACAGTACTCGTTCTTTTGAAATGATCTGTTAACAAGTAAAAAAATATAGTATATAATCTCACCATCCTTATCCTATAAAACATATAAGGGACCAAATACAAACTAGCTTGCATGCTTGCTTCTTCGAGTATCAGCTGTCCTTTACATGCTCACTGGCATGTCATTTCTGTAGATAAATATGCAGTCACATTTTATGTATCCATGGGGGAGACAGTCAATGAAACATAATTATCCTAAGTGCACTGCATCATTGTGCTGCAGAACAGGCCAGGCATATTTCCATTTCAAGCATTCCAATTTGCATTTGATAGAAAACACAGCACATCTTTTATAACAGACACTTTTAATGTGTCATTTTCAAAGTAGTACGGACATTTAAGAAAAGGTGGTTAGATGTGTCTACCGTGGCATGACACATCCTTTTTTTAGAGACTGTACCATTGATAACTGACTAAGTCAAGCATTTAGCAGAGGTTCTTGTCAAAGCTGTTTACAGTTACGGAGATATTTAAGTAATTGTACTAATCAAAGACTCCTGGTATTTTAAAAGGCGATTTGAATGGATAGGGAAGTGAAACAACAGGACAAGTGAGGCAAAAGAAGAGAGAAGAGTAAAGAAAACTTCTAGTCCTTTCAGTAACGTAGACTGTTAATGTGTTAGCTTATTCCCAGTTCAGAAAACGCCAAGGAAAATGACAGTGACAGATCTGCCTGGCTTCACGTAAATTCACTTGAATCCTTTGTTTCATCACTCATCCTGCTTAGAAATGACTAGCTCCCTCTTCCTTGACATTTTAACAACATAATATGGAAGCTCTACTGCTCAGACTGAGTACTCTTTATATTTGTTTTGATTTTGTATGTTTAATGTTGCTGGATGGAGTGCTCCATTTTGAAGCACTTACACCTAGCTAGAGCTTTGGTGCAACTATATATATATATATATATATATATGTATATGTGTATATGTGTGTGTGTATATATATATATATATATATATATATATATATATATATATATATATATATATATATATGATATATGTATATGTGTGTATATATGTATATGTGTGATATATATATATATATATATATATATATATATATATATATATATATATATATATATATATATATATATATATATATATATATATGTATATGTGTGTGTATATATATGTGTGTGTGTGTGTGTACACACACACAATGTTTTATCTACTGGTAAGTCAATGGTCTGGATAAACTAAACAAACTATATATGTTATAGGATAAGTTTGTTTAGTTTTTCCAGACCATTGACTTCCCAGTAGATAAAACATTGTGGCTAGACTTTATTTGGATTCTTTTCTGTCAGTGGGATTTGGTGGGCAGTGATCTTTGCTTTGTCTTTTTAGGAATGCTGTCTACTGCAGCTCATGTCCTGTTAACCTCTATATTTATTTAAAATGAACATCCCTTGAGGATTTTTTGCCCTGAACATACTCCAGATGCTTGATGTAAAAATGTCCTTGTTTAAATCTAAACAAAGAAAATCCTGACATGACAACCATGACATTATAAATGTCATGCAGTTGTAGTGAGGCCAAAACATTGCATAGTAGGCAATTTCTAAAAGCATAAAGAAAACTAAAGTGAGAGGGCCAAGCTGTCTGAGCAAAGGAGCCATATGCCATCTAACTCCCATAAAATACAATTTAATTATCATTTTATTTAGCACTTAGTAGTGAAGTTAGCCTGGAAATCCCCAGGGAGGACATCAATGTATCATTTAACACGACTCTTCTGCTCTATATCCTAATGGCAGTTGTAAACACTTTAAATGCAACCAGTAAAAGTAGATGACCTTTCTGTTCATCAGACAGTCAATTCATTATTCAGACTGACACACAAATGTAATGTAATATTGTTATTATACCAGAACGTCCTAAATCCTTTTACAATGATACAGTCATAGTTAGATTGTATAATGGAGATCATTTCTGGATTTTAAGCTTATAACATTCTAAATGGTTTCAGGACTTTCTAATAATTGTTTTCTTCAGGAAATAAACTTGGGCCCAGACTGTTTCCTAGCAACTAATGAAATGGGCTGTTGCACCTTTTCTAAACAACACACAATGTAGCTCTAACGTGTGTGGTTCCTTACACTCACAAACCAACCGTGTATTAGAAATCAGGCCTCTGTATGAAATATTTTTTTGCAAATAAAAAAAAACAGTCATGAAGTGCACTTTTGATTTCGTCTTGATTTATTGATGAAGCCAGTGGAGCTGGTGTAGTTTTCATTGGCCACGTTGCCAGTGGCACTCTAGCCAGCTGATGACACTGCCAAACCTTTGACTGCTGATCGTGCCCTCAGATTAGATGGTTTGAGCCTTCTGCATTTGCAAATCCCCACTGTAGCCTCACCTCTAAATGAACAAGTCCTGACTTACCTATAGACTCAAACTGTTCAACATTTCTCTTTACTTGTTAAACCCAAAATCCTCATGCAGGAGAGCTGGACGCACTGGCATTTATTGTAAGATGTAAATTGAACCAAATCTATTTCAATCCTTGAAACAGATGGTCGTTAAAGCGTAACTCTCGCCAAAATGCAACCTAGGGTCTTTTTGTGAATGTACCCGAGTCAAACTTAAGTTTAAAAGCATATTTAGGACGGAAACGCCACTTTTAAGATTCACCGTATTCTCGTTTTTTGGTCAAATGGGCTTTTGAATGGGAGTGATAGGGGCACTTTTATGCTAGCCTCAAAATATCTGTTTTTAAAACACTAAGAAGGCTCGACACAACATGAAACTTTGCCCGAAGTATGACCAGGGCCTCTACACATGAACTCGAGCATTGAGAACATTGTTTGTGTACCCAGAGTTTACTAAAAAGAAAGGTTTTGAGCAACTCACTGTAGCTGTTGTTCTTCCGGTCGCCGTCTATCGAGCCAGTCAAAAACAGTCGAGGGAGGAGAGTAAATTTGGAAAGCTCCTAAAGCTTAGTTCCATATAAATGCACGGATAATTTGTTGTTTTGTCGTTAGTGAAACACAATATTAACCTTGTAGTTGAAAAGTTGAACATTTCCTCCTATGGAGTCCGTTCATTCGCATTCTGAGATCACCTATTTTTGACTGGGAAAATGGCGGATAGCGTAAACAACAACTGCTAACGTGAGTTGCTCAAAACCTTTCTTTTTAGTAAACTCTGGGTACACAAACAATGTTCTCAATGCTCAAGTTCATGTGTAGAGACCCTGGTGATACTTGGAGCAAAGTTTCATGTTGTGTCGAGCCTTCTTAGTGTTTTAAAAATAGCTGTTTTGAGGCTAGCATAAAAGTGCCCCTATCACTCCCATTCAAAAGGCCATTTGACCGAAAAACAAAGATACGGTAAATCTTAGACGTGACGCTTCCGTCCTAAATATGCTTTTAAACCAAAGTTTGACTTGGGTACATTCACAAAAAGACCCTAGGTTGCATTTTGGCGAGAGTTACGCTTTAAGCTGTGGTTAAGGGTTGGGTTAAAGGTTGTTTATCTTTTCTCTACTTACCTCTATCACTGTCTGAATAGGTTTGTCCACTGACAAACAGATTCACAGCCCAAGAATAAAGATTTCGGATTCCCATAAGTTTAACTGTTACTGGCCAAATTTTCTAGGAAAGTAATTTGTATCTTATGGAAAGAAAAACAAATTCTAAACCACTCCATAACAAAATCTTTAAAAGCGATGGTATATTATTGAAACTACGGTATATTCAACTATGTCAGAAGTTTCAAAGTGATTTCTGTGCTTACATCCAAGGTGCATACACCTGTCTGCTATATGAGTCCAGTAAAAATAGCCCGCCTTAGAAGCAGGGAAAAAATGGACTGGCAGCAGTGTAAACAGCAGGTCAGTATCAGTTGCATTTCTGTGAGAATTCTCACCCTATGGCGTGCTGTTTTTAGATACAGAGGTGATGAAAAAATACAGAAATCTCAAGAAATTCACTTATCAACTTCACCAAATCCAAGAGAGGTTAAGAAGTTTGGTCCAACTGCCACTCTGACCTTTCTAGACACTTCTTCAGTAGAAGCTGCAACAGCCTTGTATGATTTCTCACAAATCTCACGATGTAGACATAAATGTGAGGTATATTTTCTTCCATGATACAGGGGATATTTTACCATAGCAAAATGACACACTATTTAAACACTTAAGTTATGTTAGGTTAACAAAACATTATTTTAAAACCTTTGTTTTGTATATTTGCATATGCTCTTATTGCAGCCATTGAAAAACACAGTGCAGTTATGTGTTTGGTGGGAATTTCCCTATGCACTGTACTATTTTTTTGTGTTTTGACTGTGGGTGAAATATAAAGGAATCGGACATTTGCAGCTTTACTACAAAATAATGTGTAGTTGTATCAACCTTAGGATCACTGTGCACGGCTGTACAGGCAGCATCGATTACACATTGTACACTCTGGATGATTTTGGTGACCCTCTGACCTTACCTCTAAGGGCCACCATCTACTTGTACACAAGAGACATCTACAAAGTACAGTGAAAAAACACTACAGCAATAACTGCTTTTAACAATATCAGTAATAAAAATAATGATCTCACTGCTTGAGTCTCTCTTCACACTCTGGTTTGGGAACAGTCTTGCAGTCAGTGTGATGCTCGGAGCAGCAAAGTGTTAAGGGTCTTAGTCAAACATGTTAAATAATGGGGGAACAAATCCAGACCCTCTGGTTACTGCTTATACTGGGCCATCCACTGACCTTATTCATTATCGAGAACACAGGTTGGCTTCCTATAATTGGCTAAGGCTGACACCTTTAAGTGCTCAGTATTCATAATATAGCTGACATTCATGTCGCCATTAAATCTGAAGTGAAGAGAAAAATCACACTTTTTGAATGGATACTTTTTAGAATTTTAGTAACTTTTTGTCTTTGTTTCCTTATTTGGATATTGGAATACATCCTAGGAAAACATGAATTGCGCTGTGTTCATGTGCTAATATTAGCATGTGATCGCTATCTACCTGTAGATATCTTATATGGATATGGGAAAATGGATGTTAATGCAAATCTAAACGCACATTTTAATTTGAATGCCATCAGACCTAACCTAACTCCTAACCTGAAAGGTGTCAAACCCATCAGAAAGAATACGGACGACCCCTTCGTTAGCAAAGGAAAAATAAGTGGAGCAACATTGCTTTATGAGACTGTTGAGGGAGCACTATGAAGACAACGGTAACATGACAGAGGTTAGCAGAAGTAGCCAAGCTAGCAGTACTGCTATCACGCTTCTTCAGTGGCTCTGATAACCCTCTTAGTAATGTAAGCCTTATTCGCAAGAATACTGAAAAAATAGCCCAGTGATGCCTCCAGTTGTCACCATCTCTCACGTGACTCTCGCTTGCCCATTGGAGCATTCTTTTTTTTAAAACAACAAACCCAGCTGCATTTCCCTTGATTTGAAATCCATTGTGTCTGCCAGCTCTTTCCACCTCCAGTCTTACATCTCCTCCAGAGGTGGTTTGAGCAATTGGATTGTGACCTGTTTCTAATGCTTCTTGGTTCCCCATACACTTGATTTCTGATAGCGATCCGGTACACCAAAAATGCATGAAGTACTGTATGTAAGGTTAAATGGGGTGTTTAATTCACAGAGATATGTCCTTTGCCATATCCTGAGAGGTTAAACAGTTGCTGTTTTTGTCAACAGCCAAGTGGATGAATAGATTAAAAAACTTAACATGAGGGCCAAATGTACTCCCACTTGAGCAGATGGTCTACTGTAGTACTTTGACTAATTTGCTTTCTAGTCCCAAGAACATGAATCCTTAAAAACATTTTTGACGAATAGTTAAAAGTAGGCTATATCTCAATTGAAGCCATATTTATGTATTGTTTGCTCCATTTCAATGCTTGGATTTTTCCTTATAAAGTAGGTGAACACCAATCTTTGTCCCCACTGTCTTCCTGTATGTTCTTCCAAACTGCAGGTTTCTTTTTAACAAAAGGATTGTTGTATAATGTGAAATAAAAAAAACAAAACAATGTTATGTTTGAAGATTGTTGATTCTGCCAAGCTCTATTCTTACACAACAGCAGGTCTTCATTTTGGCCACAAAACAGAATTAATAGAATTATTGGAATCAGTATTTTAGTGTATTTATTTGTGCATTTCAATTCCAGTGGAATGTATGTAGTTCAATTCAGGTTTGTCTGTTTTCTATGTCTTATGTATTGTCTACATCTGTGCTATGTAACATTTCTGCTGGGTGTCCTATCACCAACAGTTCAGTCCTGTCGTGTTTGTCAGGAAGCTGTTTACATTTTCATTTAGGCCTCTGAGCAAATTATCAACCTTAAAACCAAGCTGTGGCTTCCTTTATTGTCCTCTCTGGAGATTATTTGTATGCATGTGTGTGTTCAAGAAATTCAGAAAAAATGAGTAAGTGAAGCAACACTAGCTCAAGACTAGAGATTCTTTATCTTCTAATCAGATCCCAAGCAGAGGAATCAGTTTGGGGATACCAATTAGCATCTGGGCACGAGCACATCGCCGCACCTCTGGCTCTTTCTGCACTCTCAGGTTACCCCCTCTTTGTGGCAGTGAAGCCTGTAGTGGTGTATTCATTTGAAAGTCTGAACAGGCAATTAGGAATTACTCACATGGGGCGTCATTTTTTATCTGTTTATTTTGACAATGTAGAAGAAAATAAATTGCATTTTGGGTGAAAAAAATGCAGCTTAGCAACTGTAGCTCATCACGACTCCATCGAGGAATGAGGAGCTGATGTGTTGGTGTTGCAAGTTGTTGCAGGGTCCCTGGTGAGCTCAGATGCTCAGTGCAGCTGGTGGGATTTTAGAAGAGATGAAATGCCGTCGGAGATACAGTATGTAGGAGTCTTAATTAAGTCTTCTCTGATTGTGAGCTTTTAGAGCATGCCTATCTCAAGATTGCCTGTTTAATTGGGGTGTGTGTGTGTGTGTGTGTGTGCGTGTGTGTGTGTGCGCGCGCGCCCGCCCGCCCCTGCCTACTCTGTGCGTGGGTGAGCCTCTTTGGAAATGTGCATGTCGGTATCGCAGTCATTATATGTGTAAACAGGGACCATGTTGCATGGACACACCATTGGCATGTTTACTCAGTCTCCTTTCTCAGCTCAGATTCTTTTCCCTCATTCTTCTTTTGAGTCTGGTTGTCTGCTTAACAACTTCAGTGAGTTAGATGACTTGGGTGTGTGGGGATTGGCTCACTTCAGAGACTTCACACACAAACACACACTCTTTAATCTCCCCTTTACCCATTCCTTGTTAGGCAGATCAGCCGTGATGTGCTGCTCTTTTCAATCAAAGAGTGCCAACGGCAGTAAATCAGGGATTAAGGTGCGGCATGGCACTCCATTCTGAATGCTCGTGGCCCTTCATCTCATCAAGGTGCAAACAGAAAATCCAAGCGGTTGCACAGCTATGATGGGCCCCCCTACACTTTAATCATCACCGGTGACCTCACTCATCACCACCAGATTAAAAAACAATTGTGCCTTCGCCTCGCTCCCTGCCACTGCTCCCTGCTAGCTTTATATATTGGCTCCCGTCTCTCTGGTTAAATTATTTTTATCAATCAAACAAGCCCATCAAGAAAAGTGGCTGCCATGCCGTGCTGATAGGGCATACCTAACCAATAAGTAACCTCGTAAAAGCAGATGAAGTAGTACAGTGCAACTCTCCAAGGCGCCAGTGTACATCGGATTTTAGTATGAAGCTATCACCGATTTTAAATAGGATTTCAGAATCTGTTTTGTCCCAGGGGAAATTCAATAGATGCCTGATGGATCTCGTCTGTATAATGGGCGTGATTATAGAGACAGTGGCATCATATTCTTCTGCTGTATGACACAAACACACTGAAACACATACACAGCCCTGTTAAAAAACCGCCTTGCATTTCTAGGCCATTTCAGACTTTGATGGTGTACTGTATTTTTCTTTTTCAGCCTATCTAACTGAGAAAAGATGACAGAAAGACATTCATAGTGCAGCTGGAAATATCTTGAATCAGAAAACTGTAGACATTGCACAAACATTACAGAATTTTTAAAAAGCAGACAATGGACAATATACATTTCAGGTTTTGCTGTCTGTCAGAATTAAAAAGTGAGGGTGTCCTTCTCAACATGTTGCACTGATATTTAACAATCATACAGACCGACAAAAAAACTATTTTACAGAAGGTAGCCTTAATATACCAGAATGCAAAGTAGCAGATGACACGCTAGACTTTTCAGTCTAGCTGGAATTAAGTAAAATCAGATGTGCCTAATATCTGCACCATTGCCTCAAGAACAAACAGTCTTTTTGCACTTTAACTATCCGTCAGTATTTTAGTGCATATCCTTTACTTAAAAAATGATATCCTCTTGATTAAGTTCATGATGGAGATATGGACTTGACAGAATGCAGCGTTTGCACTAAATATTAAATACTTATCGAACAACAGTCAAAACTGGGTGGCAAGGTTAAACTTTGCATATCATCGGCTGCTTTTGGATATGTTTGAAATATTTTCTTTGCCTCTATGAACGCAGAGAACATTCAAGGATGACATAACAGCAACTGTAAACTGAAGTGGGTACAGTAGGTCGGGTGGGATGGGAATGCACTGAATATGACACATTTACTTCTAAAAGTGTAAATATACCAGAGGGAGGATTTTTCCTTTAAAGACCTTGTGAAGGAAGCATGAAGCGTTACCTTGCTGCAACAAGCAATATTTCAACCTAACCTCTGGAGACAATATTTTGACCAAAGTGCCTTTAGTTTCTACTACGGGGTGCGAGTCAAAATTGGAGTTGAAGTAGCTGCAGGCTAGAGGTTTTGGAATTCTTTGGCTGATGCTCGATTTGAGGAGGTTGTGGGAGATGAAGGAGAGCAAGATGCTTTTTAAAGCCGATAGGATTTATTATGTTCTGTGCCTATAGCAGACTGGATTTAGCCAATCCCTAGACATCTCTTTTTCCTCTCTGTACCCACAGCTGTCATGCAGAATATCTTATCACATCGCCTGCATGTGGGTGGGTTAGTCTGTCGCCTCTCTCTGCGTGCATGCCTGTCTGTGTGTGTGTGTGTGTGTGTGTTAACATGAGAAATGTGGCTTGCGGTTAAGAGGGCAGTGGAATAATCACTCAGGCACCTGCTCAGACTCCCATGCGTTGTTAAACATCCCGCTACTCACAAAGTCAAATACAAGACAAGCCTAATGGCTCCCCAATGCTCGTCTTTGTAAATGATGGTGTTAACTACAACTCTCTTAACACTTTAGCACTTTGTGGATCAAATATAATACATATTCTTATGGTTTGTGCCTCCCATTAAATGTGTCAAATTCAACTCTGCAGTGCTTTCAATGTGAAGGTCCCTGTTGGCTTTACAGCTTATTTGTTTCAAAAATAACTTTCACTTCTATTTTCCCATTACTGTGAGGTAACACCCGTCTTTGTCAATGTGTTTTTTCAGTGAAATAAATTGTCAAGGTAGGTGTTCTATTTTCCTAACTAAAAGTAGGTGCAGTCAGTTTCTGTGGTGTGCAAAAATCACCATCAAGAGAACAGCTTGCGGGGGAGGTTGCATGGCACGTTGTACCAGCCACAGCTATTCTAGCTCAGTAGTTATGATTTCATCTGTAGCAGTTTTAGGACTTGGGTTATTGGTTTTAAAAGTTAAGCATCAAAGTTCACTCTTGGCCTACTGATTTACCATTTTTATACTTTTAATAACACGCAGATCCTCTGAAAATACCCATTTGTAGTATGTTAAAAGATTTCTAAAGGACTCCAGCATTTATCTGTGCTCACATTAGCCACTCTTGCCACACAATATGTTCATGTCACATTGTTCATAGTCTCGCATTGCCAGAGTCTGGCTAGCCCACACAGTATTCCGGTGTAGGGAGAAAAACGTGCTCTGGTTAATTTAATTGGCATTTCTTTAAACCAATCACAATCGTCTTGCGCCGCACGGAGCAATGGCAACTCTGCAAAATAGCCTCGGAAGGAACTACTTTTGGTGGAACATGTGTATGTTTAAAGGTTGTGTTAGTCATGCAACAGAAAACTCAGATTGGACAGATAGTCTAGCTAGCTGTCTGGATTTACCCTGCAGAGATCTGAGGAGCAGTTAACCATAGTCCTCAGAAATCCACCGGAGTTTAAAATGCCAACACAAAGGAAGCGGAAGGAAACGGACATCCGGCCAAAATGAAAGACATCCGGCGGAATTTCCGGCGGCACCTGATCAATCTCGGAAGTGCAACGTGGTGGATATAGACTACATTGTTCATGTCACACACAGGACTGTGATACTGGTTAAGGAGCCAATCCACATGAGCTCAGATACATGAGCTCAGTCTTCATGGATGTTGGAGAGAAAAGATGAGAGAGATTGGTTCCCTAGCAGAACATAATTGATTTATAATGCATCAGCTAGTAAAGCAGTGCGTAGTGCCTCACATGGATGAACAATGGTGGAGGGCGTTTGGAGGTTAACAGAAGCGAGTTTGGAGGGCTACGTGAGATTGGAGTTGCTCCGAGGCAAGAGTGTGTCGACATTGGTCAGTGTTTGTCCTCCTGACGGCAGGTGAGCAGAAAAGCAAGGCAGATGAAAGCTCAAGCTGCAGATGAAAGAGCAAAGGCTGATGCATTTTTTCAGCTTTTATCTCATGCTGTGTGATGGCCTTAGGAGTAGGCTTCAATTCCAACCAAGTTCCCCAGCAGCTGGTTGGCATAGAAGTATATACTCAAGATGGAATCAAATTTAAAGCGGTCTCCTAAAAGAAGACAAATATTTTCCACAAAATGTAATCTGAAGAGCAAAGTTTTAAACACACAAACTAAATAAACACTAGCTTCACAACTCTGAAGAAGCACACCCGGCTTCCACACAGCCGTTTGGAACACGCAGGAACACAATCCCACCGGCTCTCTCTGCTCGATCGCTCTTTGTCACTCGGCTCTGGCTTCCACTGAAGCTCTTTCCAACTGACACTGCATCACTCTGGCTTCCACTGAAGTCATCTCCTTACTCTCAGCTTGATGTGGCAATTTAATGCCTCTCCCTGATTGCAGCTGAGCAGCTTCAGCTATGGGAGTGACGTAGAGCTGGGCGATATGGAGAAAATCAAATATCACAGTATGTTCAATCAAATACATTGATTTCGATATTGCGGCAGTATTGTAGGGTTGACTATTGGTGCTTTCACAAAATGTTAACACAATGAGAGTTTTGATGAATAATGACCAATAATGTGGATACAATGACTGGGTAGAGGCAAATAATAAAACAGCAAGAACAGTCGGGTGAGTTCAGAAAATTACATTGCTTTACTGTAATGCAGCATTTAAAGACGCTTGTTTCATATCACATAACGATATCCAAAATCTCCTACCTCCTTAAATGTGCATGTGACAATTATTCACCTCAATGATACATTAATTCATTTTAATTTATTAATAAACCCCTGGACTGTAATATTTCAGATGTTTGAGCAAGATTTCTGCTCATTTTCTGCTCAAACTTTGTGCACATTCAAAATATAACCCATCCCATCTGTGTTCTCTGAGGTTTGGAGGAGTCGTGATATTTTGAGAAAAATAAAGTTATAATAGGCTATTACAAGAATAAAGTCACTATATTTCAGAAAATAATCTACCTGCACCATAGTCTGCTGTGCATTATGTTATTGCTCTGCTGATAAGGTAGATCTCAGACATCCTGACAGACACAGTGCCCCGTGTTGGGTCTCTGGTCTTTGAATGAGACAAAGTTTAGGGACGTGGCTATACGCTGCTGCTCTACGTCGGAGGTGGAAAACCGAAACTACTGCAGAAATACACGGAGCACAAACGCTTCACATCTGCCCCAGCATGTCGACAGCAGAGCGCATCCATGAACCTGAAGCTGCGCAGCTTTTTACAGCGAGAGTGGACACACGGGTCTGCTTCAGAGCTCCGTGTGTTTGAGTCTGAACCGTAGACTGGAAACGTCACGTCACAGGAACTTCAAACTAAATCATTAGTATTGTGCTCCTAAACTTTGTGTTAATGGCATCAATGTATTAGACTGATTTGGCTATGACTCCTCCGAAAATGAAACCTTTCACAGAGCTTTCCTCACGTAGAGACGGTTGCTAGGTGGTAGCAGCAAATACAGCATGCACGTAGCTGCCCGTTCTACATACTGCCCGTACATACTGGGAACTATATTCTCAGAAGGCGAAGCATGGCTACTTCTACTACTTGGGCGGAGTGATTTGCTGCACACGAGAAGCCCCGTGGTGAGGAGCAGAGAGTAACAATGGTGCTTTTTAGGTGTTGCGCTAATCACTTCGCCCAAGTAGCAGTGCTTCGCCTTCTGAGAATATAGTTCCCAGTTTGTATACAGTTAGAAGATGTCTATGTCTCATGTGACCTTGTTATTTGTACACGCTGTGACTATACAAATCTCAACATGTAAATAGGAAAATGTTGGCGTTATTTTGTCACTTATTGAGAGCACTAGGCTAGATGGAGCCGGTTACCTCCAGACCAGACCAGGATCTGGGCTAAGCTACGTTAGCGGTGGGTGCGCCAGACAGAGTTACGACAAGCACGGAGATGAGAAGGGTATGTATGGACTTATCTAACTCTGGGGGATACGGGAAGTCCCAATAAGTCGGCATGTTCCTTTAAGACTGATCCAGGGTTCCAATTCCAATCCAAATTCCTTATGATCATCATGAAGACGTTATCTTAAGTTTCAGAAATGTTTGGTTAACAGTGCAAACAGGAACTGCTGGTAGCTATTGCAGCATGTCCATGATTTGCCAATATGTAAAGAAACATAGGCTTTTTTTGGCAACATTATACAGCAATTGTTGGTCTATGACAGAATGCAAAAACTACAGTCTCTCTAGCACAAAAATTGGACGCCATTCACCACCCTGACCTTCACACCCTCACTTTCCTTTCCTCCTACGATAACATTACACAGGTAGAGCACAAACCCAGCCCCTGTATTTGCATCTCTATTCACATGCTGGGATTCTGTACAGTGATACCTGCGCTCCACATACACAGCTGAGCCGAGATGTGTGTGCGTTAAAACACACAGTATCTGACTGGGAACGATACAAAGAGGATAACCAATGGCCGCTGGGTCAGATGAACTCACGCTAGTCTGGTTACTGTAAGTAGGCTACAATAAAACCTTTTGTGAGTAAAAAGTCAATACTTTTCAATGCACTCACCTGTGTAGACCGGCATAAACATGTAGAAAGCATATTTCAATCAGCTCTGTCTGCTCAGTCCACTCTTGTCCACCGCGCTGTTTTACGCAAACACAGCTCTAGCCTACTCTGCAAGTAGAGAATTTTTACAAACAAGCTAAAACAAAAGCTGTCGGTTTGTAGTCTGTTTCTTAGTTTGCCGGGAATCTTGAAATTTGGACAAATTCTTATGAACTTAACTGCTGGCTGAGCGAACCATCCTCTCCGCTGAAGCGGTAAATCTATGGATGTATTAAGACCAAAACATATACATGTGGCTACTTAATTTGCACGTGAATGACGCGGCCATTATGTTCGCGTTCTTCATTCTTGATGATGATGGTTGTATTATTTTGCAACAACATCGTTTCATTGCAAATGAGGCATACATGACGAATGCATAGCCTGCTTATCTGTCCATTCATCATTAAAGCTGGGCTTTTCCACGTCAACTTTTCACTTCAGCCTCTTTGACAGTGACATTCTTACCTGACAACAGCTGTTTCTTTCTGCAAGCATTTTCCACCAATCAGGACGCTGCATACTACAACCATGTTTCCTAATCACAGACTTTAACCATCACTCCTCAGTGAACTGCCTCCTAGTCTGAGATCTTTTTCTACTTATGGAGTTTCCATGTTTTTTTAGGAGTTTGCTCACACTAATACATGTAAAAAATGTTAAAGCATTAATTCAGCAAGAAAAGTGAACATTTCGAACAAGAATAGGCATATTAGGCATAAATTCATTTTATTTTCTTTATTTGAAAGTCCGGAGTGTCTGCTTAGAAAAATTCTGGCCCTTGGAAAAATGTAGTTGACCCCTGCTTTAGTGGTAAGGAACATTGACATTGAATACCTTGCACAATTCATCGTGAGATTGGCCTGAGTCATGACATCCATAGCACGGTTACATTAGGTTATACTTGTATTTTCTGTTGCAGTGGAAATTCTTATTTTGTTCTAAGCCTATCCAGTATCATTTTACCCATGAGGTCGATGTTAGTCAACCACTAGTCTCACTTTGCCAGACCTTCCTCCACAGCGCTGCGGAGGAGGGTCTGGCTAGTCCACACAGCATTCCGGGATGGGAGAAAAACGTGCTCTGGTTAATTGGCATTTCTTTAAACCAATCGCAATCACCATGGGTGGCACTAAGCACCCGGCAGAGCCACGGTGTCGCTGCAAAATAGCCTCGGGAAGGAACTTGTTTTGGTGGAACGTGTACGTTCAAAAGTAGTTTTAGTCGTGCAACAGAAAACTTGGAATTGGAGATTGGACAGATAGTCTAGCTAGCTGTCTGGATTTATCCTGCAGAGATCTGAGGAGCAGTTAACCATAGTCCTCAGAAATCCACCGCAGTTTAAAATCCCAACACAAAGAAAGCAGAAGGTAACGGACATCCGGCTGAAAAGAGCGTGATCCGGCGGAATTTCCAGCAGCACTGGAGCAATCCCGGAAGTGGAACGTCATGGATATAGACTAGTCACCCACACACTTCATGCCCATGCAACGAAGCATAGCATAGGATTGTGAAATGACTGTCCTTTTTCCTCTGAGTGCCAAGATTTGATGTATACCTCGAGAGGAATGCAATGAGCGATACGCTGGTATGGAGTCAAACACTGTTTACATTATCTGAGTTATAGAGTTTCTTTCTACCAGCCTTGAGTGACTCTGAGTGAGAGTGTGTGGCGGTGCAAAAACAAAGCATAGGACTTGTGATCTGTAGTCAATTCTTAACAGTTACCTTTAGCCTTTTTTTTTTTTTTTTTTAAAGAATATCCTCAATTTACACTCACAAACATAATTTTAGATATTTACCAATAGCTGAGTTTGTGTCAATCTCCGATTAGCTCTCTGGATTCCTCTGAAGTCTCACACATTGACAGCAGAAGATTGGTGCCTGATGCCTGTGTGTTTGGTTGATATCTCATTCCCAAACCTGCTGCACTATTTTTAATAGAGGAGCGCAGAGCTGCAAAGGAATCCCGTTTATTAGGATTCAGCACACTTCTTGACATGCTGCGAAGGAATAGATAAAAGTGGTGGGAATGTGGTCTGAGTAAATAAACAGATCATGCACCAAATAATTAACCTCTCATGCTCTGTAAATGCTGGAGGCGTGAGGTGGGGGGGGGGGGGACTCTCACACTGAGCCAGACCCTCTGCACCACGAAGCCGCTAAATATGTATCTCCAAGGTTAACCTAAATGCTCAGATGGTCCTTTCTGGTGTTCTGATGATTTGACTTGTTTTTCCAACCTAATGATGCAGGTGCTATTATTTGACTGGAGCAATGCTTTGATTTCATCATTTACAGATGAAAATTGACACATATTGTCGATGTTCCTATGCTCGTATTGATATTGTTCCATAATGCCTGCTGTCTTTGAACTTATTTCTACTTTCTACAAACAATCCAGCCCAAGGTCCCCTTACTAACTTTTACCAGAGCTTTCATGAGTAAACCACAGCTCTAAGTCTTATCTTGAGTTGGGATTGTTTGGTCAACAACAAAACAAGTTGATGTATTTATTTATCTTGTATTTGTATTGAATTTTAAATGGGTTTTCGAGGAGACCTTAATTATTAAAACCAATCTGCAGAATATCACCAATATTTGTACTAAAACATGGCATTAAACGGCCAACAAAGTTCTTTCTTTTAGGGCTGCAAAAAAACATTATTATTTTAGTTATGGATTGATCTAAAATAACAAACAAATGTAAATGAATCGATTCATAATTGAATCTACATCCCAGAAATAACATTTGATATCTTCAAGTTATTTTTTTCTGACCAACAATCCAATTGTTTCAGTAATACTATCATTATAAATATTGCAATCCTTAATTCTTAACCCTAATTCTATAGCCAATTAGGGGACACTTTTGGAAAGTCATGCAAACAATGTTAAAATGCTAATATGAATGTGACTACTTTAGTGCTGAGTCAGTACTTGGTCATTATTTTCTTTAGATTTCAGCCAACCCAGTTCCCATTCGAGCACTATAGATCAAGAGGAGAGCTACAGGATTCTTAATTTTAATCTTGAGGCTGTAGAAGCTTTGAAAGGTTTTGTCAAGAACTGGGGCAGTGATGTCTCAACACTTTTAAAATAACGTTTTTAAAATAACTGCTGAGAGAGTGAATTTTGGTGGCTGCTTGTTTTCTCATGGAGAACTAACTAACTAATCAGCAGAGTTCTAAGCCTCTTATATCGTCCTTTTATTCTAAGTCCTCCTTCAGCCTTTAAATTGGCATCAGTTGACAAAGTAATCAACATTGTTTTAATGAAGTTGTCTAACTTGTGGGGCGACCTCTAGCTCACCCACTAGAGTGTGCGCCCCATGTAGGCTAAGTCCGTGGCAGTGGCCCGGGTTCGAATCCGACCCGTGGCCCTTTGCTGCATGTCGTCCCCCCTCTCTCCCCTTTCCTGTCTTCAAGCTATCCCATCAATTAAAGGTCACAAAAGCCCCAAAAAATTATCTTAAAAAAATAAGCCACTCTCCTACCACACAATGCCTTACATCACTTCCTCACTCTTATACACTCTCTGTCTACAGAAAAGAACGAGAAGTAGCTTTTAATCGAAACTTTGCAAATGGTCTCCCTCAATCTCAATGCAATCATTCGGATTGTCTGTCCTAATGGATTTTGCACACCATAACAGCTAACACAACACTGTCACTGAATGTTGAACATTCATTTGAAAATGTCAAATATGTGCTTTTAAAAACAAGTGAAAGTCTGTCCTGTCATGTCAGGGTTTTGCTGAGATTAAAACATTTATTTGCAGTTGTGTGAGACAGCAGGTCTCTTACAGTAAAGCTGCTATCACAGTCTTGAAACTGGACATGATATACTATACTCTTTTTGTTTCGGCAGAACTGCTGTCACTGTCCATGGCGCTGTATTTTCGTTCCTATAACACCATGGACTGCCACAATTCAAAAAAGGGTTTGCTTGCTTAATTTACACGTTTCCATTCATTAAATAAAAATATGCACATAATATCATGGTCTATAATTCATAGCCTACACGTTTCAATCAAAATTGTAATTATTATTCTCTAAACTATTATTAATGAGTCCCTTGTTTCAGCAAGGCTGCTGTGCAGAGAATGTTTTATGTATTAGTTGTACCAGTTTACTTCATTGGACTTGTGCCAATGAATTATCTGAGAAATGTACGCCTTTTTGTGTCACAGAGGGAGAAATAATGCTATGCAGGTGATTAATGTCTTATTTGTGTTCCTGTAAACACTTGAACTCAAGAGTATCATGACAGAATCTTCATATTTACCACAGAGCAGAGACTCAGTTGGATTTATGAGTGCCTTACTGAATACATTTGCATATTATTTAAGAAAAGTGTCCGACACTTGTGGACTCCATAAGGCACTTGATGTAATTTGTGTATGGGCCACTTTAATTCCCATAGTAACGCCTCTTCCCAAATTCCACCCTGACTGACTTAAATTGATGCCGATTGGTCCTGATAAGTCTTAAGGTGCTCTGGGCTGTTTCACTGCCAAACTGGCTGAAGGACTTTCTGATGCACTTACTGTAATTACTGTACACACACTTTGCTTAAGGCTTCTTAATGTTGCATTGATCAAGTAAGTGGTAGACAGTATTTGGTGTACTTAAAAAGTTTTTGCTCATATCACCATGGGGTTCATTAGTACATATTCAAGAGTGTATATAACCCACGTATGTAATATTTTACTTTAACTTTAAGTGAAGTGCGCACTTTTGAGATGTAAGCTTACAGTATGAAGCAAAATACAAACATTGGATTGGGACTTTTGGCTGGTATACAATACAAGATGGGGTCACCCGCAAAACACTTGTGATCAGGAAATCTCTAGAAGTCAATCAAAAATTAGGCTTAGCCAATTATGTCCGTATAATGTGGGGAAATCCACAGTATAGTCGGTATGATAGCTCGAAAGCATTTAATCTGAGAGCAGCTATTTTATTTTAATCTCTTACTTTTACATTTGAGACCTTTTTCTCCACATGCTATGCACAAGCATAAGTGACCACTGAGAATAATGTATGTTCACACATGCATGTTTACTCATGACAATAGATGAAGTGGCACACAGCTTGTTTTAGCTAGGAAGTTGGGGGGAAATGTATCCGTATTGTGGCTTTTCTTTCCCCTTGGGGAAATCACCAAAGAAGCTGAGCATGCTCCCTCATACACCATAGAGACTTAAATGCTGTCCTGTTGTGTGTTATACGATACACCAAGTATTGTGGGAAAGATTCATAGTGTCTACAGATTCTGTTTCCTCCAGCAACATTCTTTCGATCAATAATGCCAACATAGGGGGAGTCAAAGCAGGATTGGTAAACAGCTGAATAATATGATGTACATAGTGTCCTTTAAATGAAGCTTGCTTGTTTTCCACATTGTGGACACTAAGGTTTCCAACAAAAAAACTAACTAACTTACATCCTTGAACCCCTCCTTTGTAGATGCAGCAATGTCATTCAATCCCTTTTAATGAAATCCCCTTCAATAGTAACACTGCTTTCCAAAGTCTGAATAGACCTCCCACACACAGCTACTGACCTTGCATTTGGTAGCCACTTGTTAAACTTCTACTAATAAAAAAAAAACTGAACAGTAGCATTACATTATTACAATTAATTAGCTATGCTTTTTAAAATAAAAATGTAAAAATGTAAAGGATGGGCAGTAGATATGCTAAAATGGAATTGTAGGAGCCAGAGATGAAGATAGTTGTTATTCAATGATAGACCGATGCCTAAACATAACAATAAAGGTGGTAACCATGATTGTGTTTTTGTGATTGGACATTGTAGGAAACAAATTAAAATATCAGTCAGCTGACTTCCTACAGATACATACAGTATGAACATTTTGCGACTTTGCTGTTGCATTTATTAAAATCAAATTATTAAACCGTATATAATCGTTATGCTGAGAAAAAAAATTGATAGTATGTATACAGTTTTCAGAAAATCGGGTTGGTCCACAGAGGTGCACATTCTTAATGCCCTGCAACAGTTTTAGCCTAGCCATAAAGAGAATTAATGATCCATATATAAATATTCTGTGTGTATATATATATATATATCTCAATTTACATAAGGTTCAAACTGAATTTAGAGCTTCCACCATCTGCCTATGATTACTATTAACAGAGGTGCTGCCAACAAGAATGTGCAAAAGAATCCGTAAATTATGCTGGAGAATAGGAATTTGGTTACAAAGTCTCCCAGCCCAATCCCTCACTGGATTTACTGACGCACTTTTAGATCTCTGTTCTCCCTAATGTTGACATCAGGGAATTAAGACAACATGCCTCCTCCCACACAGCCCGCATCACCACATATGGACTTGAATTTCATTCAGAAGTAGAGTCAAATCCCTGACCCAGATTCTGCTGCCCTGCTCCCTTGCTCCTCTCCATCCAAGGAATGCTCTGTGCGTGTGTGAATGTATGCAATTTCAATTATTTATAAGTTTATACGTTTTCCCAACTACTGTACGCCTGCTTTTGGGGTAGGTTTAGTTGTCACACCAAGCCACCTTTAATGTCCTGATTAAAACGGAAATGTTATCATAAATTTACTGTTAAACCCCTTCAAACTAACTGTTCCGTTTCTGCTACGTGCCTGAGTCATGTGATTTCCTCTGCTGTTGGCTTGTGCAGTGCAACCCAAGTAAACAACACTGTCGACTTCATTTTCACTGTGTTCCTCTGCCTGCTCCTTCCTTAAACACCTTGATTAGTAAAGAAAACATTAGTCCTCTCATGGGACGGTGAACCTCTGAAGCAAGGGCATGTTGGTTCTTGTGCATGTTTCCTTCGGATCACTGAGGGATTACAGAACAGTGCACGACCACTTAAGAGGATCACAGACCTGCTTCTTTGTTTCTCTGAACTGTGTTTGTAATGTTTGAAGCAGGAATAGAATACAAAGCAAATAAAGAGCTGTTAAAGGGTACATACTAATATGACCTCTATAGGCAACCAGTGGAAAGTTCATCACCAGCAGAGCTTATCTCTCTTCTACATGTTGCCTCTGCAGATCTCTATCAACAACTTATCAAACGCTTGCAGATACATTATGGTCATGTGTGCTGTGGGTCAGTAAAGACCTTGCTCATTTCCCCTTAAAGCTGATGCTTTGCTGTGGACAGAGCCAAGTGCAGGCTGTGGTGAGTGATATGCTAATCACAGCCTCTGTGGGTATTGGATCATGGTCAAACAACTGGAGATCAAACAGAAGCACAAAAGACAGCCTTGAAAAAGGCTTTCGGCTTCCATTTTCTGTTTTATTGTGACATTTAGACCCTAATTCCACCTGGTATTAACATTTTAACTGTATGTGGCTAACTTACCTGGATAAGGAAAAAATGCTTGCTAATGCCAGTTGCAATGCACTACTGATGTATTATTATTATTATTATTAGTAGTAGTAGTAGTAGTATTAATACATTAATGGCCTGGCTTGCATATGATATGATTTCAGCAATGTACAACTGCAATCTCTACATTTTGGCGACATTCTTAAGAAATACATCTGCCCAACATGTTAAACGGCTACTGAAATGCAGCCTTCCGATGTCTCCTCCTCCAGGCCCCTTAACTTGCACGTTGTCATGGTGTTGCCAGATTATCGCACTTTCACCTTACCTGACATGTTTGCTCACAAGTTCGCCAGCTCTGACTACATCATTTCACCAATGACATTGTAGGTAAACCTCAGATAATGAGAACACGTATTAATACTAAGTTAAAATTCAAAGGCCCTTGATGGAAGTTAGTCACTTCATGCGTCTTGGCCACATGGGAGAGCTATCTGATCGCAAATGAAGCTACAAGAGTAAATGCATCCGAATAACCTTAGGAGGTAGTTTTGAGACCCATTCCAGCCCGATGTTGAAAAGGTGTACATGTAAAGGTTAGAGGTATTCTAAGAGGTTAGAATATATTCCAATCTATTTTTGCGCATTATGTCTATAAGAGGGCAAACCAATTCAATGGGAGATGTAACTACTTGTGTAACGGTAACGTGCAGGAAACAGGACAGGCCTGGATTGCACCACCGTCACGGAGCCGTTCGTAATTTACGATCATAAACAACCGAGTCGCTTGCTGTTGCATGAATTTGTCAGACAATATTTTATCATTGTCTCTGCAGTTAAAGATTTACATTAGCGTCTTCTTCTTCGCCCTGGTTGTTTTTTTTACTTCCGGTAGCGGCAGCCGCATGATCGAACGTCATCAACTTGCCCACTCGCTGTGAATTCTCTTCCACAATCAGGCAGCAGCAGGCAGCAGCAGGCAGCAGCAGGCAGCAGCGGCCCAGGCCCATGAACGAATGCATGCTGTGCAAGTGTAAACAAGTGTAATAAATCAGATCTGGATGTTATCCAGATACTAAACATGTAATAGCATAAATGGGGAAATGTAGATCTTATTTGTAAGGCTTTATTTTTTGAATACCAATAGTTGACAGCTATGTGATGTTGTTAGCGTTCAACACAAGCACAGACATAATAGCTAAATAGATGAGAACTAATGTTTGTCTTAGGAGAAAACCAAGAGTTTTGGCCATCTTGAATTGATGTTTCTCAGCCAAACAAGCCTCCCCTTCATAGCTCAACTGCTGATCTGTCGAAATTCCTTCACGTAGCCAGGGCCCCAAGTGACTCCCCACTGTCAAGCCAAATCCTGTAACTTCACCTTTTATAAAGTGCAAATGGGAATGTACTGTAAGAGCTCAAGGCTCAACAGCTTTGTTACCAAGGGAACTTAAGTGGAAATTCTGTTCTCAGCTGTCCATAGGGACCCAGATCCTTACTTCACAATCCTGCCATTGACCGAGGTATGGCGAAATAGATGGAGACTACCACCAATGTACCCTGAATGCTTGTGTCCAATTGAAAATGGCTTTCATGTTGAGTGTGGCTGCAATGGACCACGGGCAACAAAAGGTCTGCCTTTTCCAACTGTGTAATGTAAGCATGGACGAGGACACCAGCAATTACACTTCAGTTCACCTTAGACCTCTGGAAGAAAAGTTCCATTTGAACTAAAGTCACATAGTTCAAGAGCCACAGTTTCACCTCAAAAGCATATAGGTCATGGTTGCCAATTATTTTTACAAATAGTATCTCAATATCACGACTTAATTTTCTTGTTACTTAGCAATATAAAGTTGTTATCTTGTAATCTCTTAACTTATCAAGGTCCTCACGTGTGTTTTTTATTAAAGCCTCTTATCCTAAGATAAGCATTTAATTAAAGTCTTATCTGGAAATATCACACATTGTTTTCTTTTATGATTGTGGCATTTTGGGATTAGAGTCATCTAAACGTAATGGTCTGTATATCATGGAGTCCTTTCACTGTCTTGAGAGAAATCGTCAACCAAGAGGAGAGCAAGGGGCCTACAGATAATATCATTTCTTTAGTCTACAGATAAAGTGATTGTGATCATTCGACATGTTTGATAACTGGAGATGAAGAAGAAGGTGAAGCAGCATAATGGTCGTCAGCTGATCAGTGCTGCATTGCTCCATTCATTTTGTTAGTTGTTGTTTAACTATTCTATTTGGATTATTTGTGTTCCTTGTATTGTCTTTTTTATTTGAGGGGAAGGAAAGCACTTTACAAGTCCTTTCAGATTGTAATTGCATCATTTACATTTGATAATAAAGTACAGGGCAGCAGAGGTATTTCAAGTTGTATTATTTTGACACTTGTGCTGAAAACAAGATAATTTGTACAGTGGCTAACATGTTGTGGCTCATTTGTTTTTATATATATATATATATATATATATATATATATATATATGGAGCCGAAAGTGTTTTGAACATTTCCCTTACACAAGTTATCAGTCTGTATTTTCATTTAGCTAGAATGACAATTACATAATACATTACATTACTTTAAACCGTTGTTGCTCTCTTTTTCTTTTATCTGATCAGATTGGGCTCTGCAAATATGTCAGGAAAGTGGTCCCACACAAACCAAGAAGCTGATTTGAGCAAAACAGATGAGATATTTTCACAGTATTTATGTTTTTGGACAGTCACTAGCCTATATTTTTACACAGTGGTTAAACATCCTCCCCAACCACTAGTCCAATTGACACTCAGTCCCCCCCCCACACCAAGTCTAGAAGACTTCCTCTGGGACTGGGACAAACAGGAGATCTGATTATGACTGCTTAAGGTCATTAACATCAACAAAGGTGCCTATCTTTAAACTCAGAGAAACATTCTTTGCTCTGTGCTCTGCTATAGAGTTCCAACAGGGATTTTCCTGTTACTCCTGCATATATTCTATAAAGCTATACAGCACCTCTATATGAGAAAGAGGTTTTGAATGATCTTAAAATGTCTGGGAATCAGATTATTTTTCTCCTTCACATGTCAAATAGGTTTGAAGGAGCCAGTGTAAATGTAAAACCAAACGGTGGGTCCTATAATGAAGAGAGCTGTTTGGATTTGTTTACTATCCAACTTTCTCTCATCACCCAGGCGTTCACCTCTTTCCAGTTACAGTGTCTTGCACCCTTAATTCTGACAAGCGGTCAGCATCACTTGATGTGATAGAGCCACCAGGCAAGCCAGTGATGGCCTCCTCTTCCTACGTTCATTAAGATTCCCAGAAGAAAAGGCAGATTAAGGTAGCCTTAACTGGAGTGTGTTTTACCCCTGCGCATTATGTAGAGCGCTAACCTTTTCACAAAAAAATCAAGTGCAAGTGCAAACGGGCTATTTGCCCGCTGGTGAGTGTGTCTGCATGTGCTGTTTGGTAAGTGCAAGGAAAAAGGGGGGGTGATGGTTGTTGGGGAAAGGACGACTGAGAGGAAGTTGACATAACTGAGGACAAGCACTTATAGCTAACTCTGTTATCTCCAGTTAGGCAGTGCATCAGACTGTCTCCTCTCTGCTATCCAAAGATGTGTGATTGCCCAGGGGAAAATAACAGAAGGTTTTCTAAAAGTTACGAAAATGTCATAGTGGAAGTAAAAAAAGGTAAAGGTAATATTTGAGTTCATAGGACAGTTTACCCCAATAGTCTGGGGGAAGTTAATCAGTCGTTTTGTAAGTGGCTGTTGCAGAAACGGATGACAAGAGCTGCATTAGTTTGCAGATGCTAAGAGGAAGAGTCCAATTTGGCTTGTCTACCTACAAACCATCAAACCATCAAGACACGCCTATTTCCACATTTCTCAATTTTTCTCAGGAAAACAAAAGAGGCAAACTTACTAAATAGGGATGGATGTTGCCTCAGAAGTTTGCAGTAATTATTTCTTGTGGATTTCTATGTTTATGCTATAAGACAAAATAAGAAGCTGCTTTTTGGAGAGTGGAGTTACAGTCCAGTGAAGTCCTATACATTCCCTTCAACAAATACTAAAATATCTTGCTATGGACAGTGTTTAAATTTTCCTGACAAGCGACCTGTTGTTGGCGTGTAAATACTGACTTAAGTCTTTCAGAAGCACAAGTGGAAGTAGCATGGCTTTTGATGAAGTTCCACAAAAACTCTTAGAGATGAGATTGGGATGGATGCTTGAGTCACTAAAGTGAGTCACTTTAACAGCGTCTCCTAGCAATGGTCAACAATACTTTCTTTTTACTGACCACAAACTTTCCCATTTACTTTAGTCATTTACATACATTTGACCAGAACTTGACCAAAACAGTGGCAGACAAGAAACCACTTCATGTGTTTTGGAAGGCACTGACAAACATATCCTGACCATAAGGGTGTCAAATGAGAAGACGCTCATTTGGATCATTTTGGAAGGATATGACAAACAACGTATTTCGTTGTTTACTGTTGGGACTTTTTGGGACAATCGGATAGATAGACTGACCAACATCACCTTAGGCTTAGGCTCCCAACAGTTGGTTAAAAAGTAAGCTGAAACCTCTGTCATTTAGGGCATTTGAATCCTTTTTTGGATATATGAATAATCAACTCTGTTTTTAGTCTTATGTGCACCCTTCTCTCGTGAGAGTGCCCACAGCTTCAGATCTCTTGTTGTAAACTTAATGAAGTTAGCTTTAGTAGGAAGTCACACTTTATGCTTTAGTGTTGCCTGTCTTGCGAATTAACCAGTGCACTCATTCATGTAAAGCTCTATTTGTGCATTCCCTTTAAGGTTCAAGGTTCTTTATTCATGTGTCATGTGCACCACAGTACCAAAAGTAGTTTTTGGCAAAAGGAATCTGAGGCCTCAGGCCCCCTTCAACAATACTCATTGAATAACTATAAAAATAGACTGAATGTAAAAAGAATGTAGTAAATGTATATATGTAGTGTATATATATATAGGGATAAACACTTGTAAAACAGTAAGTAAAAGTATAGAGAGGTAAAGTGACATGTGATAAGCCTCAAAGCTCAAGAGTTCAGCAGTCTTATGGCCTGTGGGATGAAGCTGTCCCTGAGCCTGGTGGTGCAGGACCGGATGCTGCAATACAGTCTGCCGAACAGCAGCAGGCAGTGTAGTTTGTGACCGGGGTGATTTGGATCTTTGATAATCCTTCTGGCTTTCTTTCTACACTACTGGTTGTAGAGGTCCTCCATGGATGGCAGCTCTGTCCTGGTGATGTGCTGAGCAGTTTTCACCACCCTCTGTAGAGCCTTACAGGTTGAGGGCAGTGATGCAGCCGGTCAGGATACTCCTTAACGTCCACCTGTAGAAGTTGCAGAGTATCCTGGAGACAATGTTGAAACTTCTCACCCTGCAGAGGAAGAAGAGACGTTGTCTTGCCGTCTTTGTAATGGTGTTGTGAGTCCAGGTCAGGTCCTGATGTGAACTCAGAGGAACCTGAAGCTGTTGACTCTCTCCACCGAGGGAGATGGGAGCGTGTCCTTCTCCCCTGTTGTTCCTGTATTCCACAATCGGCTTCTTAGTTTTGCGGATGTTCTTGTTCCTGCACCAAGATATCAGGGCTCTGACCACCTCTCTTTAGGCCGTATCGTCGCCATAACACCTTAATGGCTCTATTGCCTTATCACTGTGCTTGGTGTGCTCCTCCTTTGGGCACTGTCACCAGCCATTCACTGTCACCAGCCATCCACTGTCACCAGCCATCCACTGATTCAGATTGCACATTATAGGGTGTTCCCCTTTCCAATTATGGTTTCTGTTTGCAGTATAATTACAGTAATATTTTGCCACTGTAATGCAATAAACTGGGAGATAAGCCTGCGGATATCAAGCTATAGAGGGGATCACTAGTTCACCATTTGAAAAACCTAATTGTGTTTTGTGCAGTGGAGGCTTTTTAAATAGCATTTAAAAGCTAATCAAATCAAGGATTTGCCCAAAAAGGCATCTGGCGAGACAGCTTTTTATAGAGGCCTTTGCACAGCTTGTCTCTAATCTGAAAATGAAATTTTACTTTCAACAGTCTATCTTCTCTCACTGTTGTGCATCAATGGTCTTGTCCTCGCTCCAAATGAAATTGTTTTCTCATGCCTGTAATATCAGTAATCTTGTGTATTAAATTGCAAGTGAAAACAACAGTGAGTCAAACGGAATGACTCAGCTTAAACATCCTGGCAGGCGCTAGAGTGAAGGGACAAGGACACTTTTCCACTGCTACCGATCCTTTTCTACTTTGTGGTTAGTACAGGAAGCCATGAGCAACTCGAAAACTACAGTTCAAGCACAAGATCTCAGACTGAACCCGCAAACCAGTTTTACAATTTAATAAGTAAGAAAAAAACTGAATAGAAAGTTGATTCAAGGACAGTAAGACAAAATGTTTTTGACATTGGTTTATTGTCTGCTTAAGAACTTTTTCATTAATTAAATACATTGAATAATGATGGTAACGTATTCACAGGCTAATCAGTCTCTTTCAGCTTTCAGTATCAAAGTGTCTCTTATTCACGTGGGTAGCTAAGGCTTTTTCTGCAGTCAGGCTTTAGAAGACAGTTTTTCATGTTCACAAACTATAACTTTAATAATTAATCGACCCAGGATCTAAGGCCATGCTGAATATTGGTTTTAGGATTGACTCGAGGGCGTTACGTGTGTCCCTCATGACACTGCCTTGGAATCTGACTTTGTCCTAAGTGGTTTCATTAATTGTTCTCAGTGGAAATTTGGTCAGCAGTTTTTTTGCCCATACAGTAGTGCAATATGCTAATCAGGATACCACTGTTTACCTAATGTTAAATAGTGCATGTTCTGAAGGCTATATGACCATGCATTTCCCATCTTTGCTTAAACACATACCTGAGACACCGCTGCTTACCCACTGTTGAATAGTGCATATACAGAAGCCTTCTTTACAGTATATGTACTGTAAATATGTAGATGTAAAAATGAAATACATTTTGATACTGGATCTAAAGAGACAGTATTCAACTTTTCGTTTTGTGTTCTTTCTTTAGCCTTTACTTACAGCTCATATTTACAGTACAGCTGAGCAGTGGAGCAAATAGACTGACGGCGTGATTACGCCTCATGCTTAACATAATGTGTTAGCATATGTGCATGTTTACTCAACTTCATTTATGAAAATATGTTACCCCAGCACAACTGATTAGCCCACTGATAAACTAATTATATCAACTGAAACACCTTTGGAGTGAACAGGTAATCCGCCCCTGATCATAATTGGCTCACAGGGGTCCCAAACAGGTAACTCGTTTTAGCTAGGTTAGATCTACAGTATGAAGTCAATATGCAGTTTTTATTAAAGCTACTTAATGCAGGTATTGGAGGGATTGAATCAAATTTTCAGAAATTTCAACCAGCACCAGAAATGATATGGCTCTTGTTTTATCCTGCTCATCTTTCAAGATCAAATAAGATACATGCATTTTTTTCTACTTTAACATAAACATGAATCCGTAAAATGTTACCCTTTGCATATTGTATGAACAGTCCACTCAAAGTTGTCTACCACTCCTTATCCACAGCTACGAACAGTCGTTCAGTGAAATGCTTTCATTGCACTTTTTGTGCATTCATATAACTGATGTGTTTTTTTGATTTTTCAAACCTCTAATGTCACTAACTTGAAGAACAACCACTGTGTTGCAGTGATGCAGTTATCACAGCAGCTCTCTAGAGAGTCTAAAAAAGTTCAGCTTGAAGTTCGATGCTTGATGGCTTGTGTAGAGATTCAAAGGACTTGGCTCCATAATTTTAAGGAATTACATTTGAACTAATTAACAGCAATGTGTTTTTCTAAACACAATGTCCCTGTTACTCTGGATACGCCACAGACATCACTGTCAACCATTATCATTGAAACTACTTTTCTCAAGGTAAAAAAAAAAAACTCTTTAAAGTATTTCTGGAGGATAATAAAGATATAAAAAAAATCAGACAGGTGTTTCTGAATCCCTGTAGAGTTTCAAATGCACATGATGTACAGTTGTTTCAGCAACAAGAGCACAAGTCAAGGTTGGGGAGTGCATAGCTCTGAACTTTACCTTCATTTACATCCCATTCCACCCCAAGTGGACATATTGTTCGAGGCTGCATATTCAGATGTTTAATTTCAAGGTTGGGCTGTCTGGAAAGGCATGTGCCATAAAAGTCAATTAAACACCACAACACCATGTTTCAGTGAAAGATTACATTTCATATGATGTGAGGAACACTAATGAGCAATGAACTATGGAGCCTGCTATTAAATACCTGAACTCTAAGAGACTTTGTACCATTCTTTGATTGTGAATGGTGAGGAGCCAGTGATGTGGCTCTGTTGGTAATGGTGCATGGAGATTAGCACTTATTTACAAGCTGGCCCCGTCCCATAAAAAAATTTGTTAGAAGTGATTTTCATCCAACTCATATACAGTACTTGATAAAAGAAAAACAACTATACATTTAACATAATCCCCCAATGCAATTTTATTAAAAGATACACTGAGCAAATTTTGACTTTTGAAGGCAGAGGAATGGAATGTGAAATTAACAGACTGCATCACGCCTTGAACAAATGTGTATGGCTGAAACAAACAATTGGCTTACAGTATACTTCCTTCATTTACAACAAACAGAGTAACATGGACATCCCATTGGAGTCAACCTAGCTAACCTGGAGACTTGTATCCAAATATTTTCAGTCTCTTAACCAGCCGTTTGCTCTGAATCTGAAGCCAAGACAGAAAAAGGCACTAAAAAGATTTTGAAAGGAAATACTGAGCCTGTAATGCAGAGCATTCTTCAGCTAAGGCTTATTGGTAATTGTTCCCGCAAGTATTATTAGCAGCACTGACCTTTGGTGTAATGCATACACATTGGGCAGGAGGGCACATTGAGACTTTAGTGCCGCCGGTTTTAGAATAAAGGATATGACTAAATAACTGACTAAATAAACACATCTGAGATGGGACTGGAGCACTCTCGCTCCCATTTAGAGCAGAAACTGTTGAATGAATGAGAAACTGGGAGGTGGATTTAGTAAGCAAGTCAGAAGCTCTGTTGAGTTGGCTGCCCATCTTTGTAATGAAGTAAGCAAGGTGTCCCTGATTGAAATAGAGCCCAGGAAATGACAGCTTCAGCGGTTCACACGACACCAGCCCTGTAACAATTTAACCGAGAGGAAAATTGACAGTTGCCAAAGTGGCCATTATTCTCAAGCATTCAGGCTTTGTAAAAGTGCTGACACCAGGTGAAAGTTACCTCTTATTCAGAGCAATGGCTCTGCAGTTATATGGGACATTGCCATTGTCACACAGATAATGCACGCACACTGTTAATCATTCCTCACAACTGTTGGTCTTACTTACTTACTCTCGAGCGGGGCTGACTGTCTGTCTGTGTGTGTGTGTGTGTGTGTATGTGTGTGTGTGTGAGTGTGTGAGTGATATGAAATGCAAAATATTATTTGTTGGATGTTTTCTTTTTAGTCATTAAGCGATGTTTACATTTTTAAAATGTTGTATTTGTATTTGTGTTTTTCGAGGGACTGCAGGTGTAAATTAGCCAAAGGCTAAATCTGGTGCAATGCATCAAATGGTCACATTTATGTTTTAATTGCACATTGTCCCTTTTTATAAATAAACTGAAACTGAATAACACCTCATCCATCTCGATATGGTGATTAAAACATAGATTTGGACATAAGTCAATTTACTTTTATCCATTAGGTTTTTATCAAACCTAATGGTGGCATGAACTCACAATTTATCAAATAAATGGATAATGGTGAATTGTTTTTCTTTTCTTTACTATTTGCATCACAATCTCTTGTGACGTGAAAAGCTTTGCATGGATTGACTAGGTGCCTAAACCCTAAACCCTTAAGCTATGCATTTTTTCTTTTGGTATCTGGGGTGTACATCGTCAAACTCTCAAGCTGTCATGTTACAGAGCATAAATGCCAAGGGTCTTTGTTAGGCTTTTCATATGAGACTGCAGTGTTGTGGTAAGTCCATTTATATGAAATGGGGTTGTAATTCTTTAATTTGGTTATGGAAATTGTAAAATAAACTAAACAATTCATGTATATTTACATTGGTAGGATTATTGCCATTTCAATCAGCGTGCAGAGTAACTAAAATTGTTTTCAGGCACAGAGTTCTCCCAGTATAATTTAATGGCTTAACCAACGATTATAATTCTGTCTGATTCTTTCTATCTGATTATTGACTTCTAGCGATGCAACAAGACTTTTAAGCATGCATTAGTACTGATATAGGCAAAGGTATATGGGATGGTAGCAGGCTAAAGCGAAGGTACTTGACACTAATGAGCGAGCTCATGCAGAGACATTCAATATCATAAGTGCTATCTACACTCCAATAAAGTCTGCGGCCTAGGGCCTGTGCATTTAAACTTTTATTATAACCCCTATTTGTGGATGTATGTATTTAAGCATCTTTCAAAAAGGTGTCAGATAAGCGTCAAGAAGTGTAGACCTGCAGGGCATTATCTTTACAATAATCGTTGTTGCTGAACTCCAGGTTAATTAATGAGTTAAGTCAATCAGTTGGCCGTTGGATATCATCTGGCCATGTTAGTCTGACCATACATTGTATTTTTTTTTTTGCCTGCACCATTTGCCCTAGTTGGTTCATCTCCAGCAGTTTAACGCAATTGGTGAGAGAGGTCTCTAGGTTCAGTCTGTATACGGTTGATCTTCGTCTGAGAGAGGTTTTTGCATCCTGCATTGGTTTACTTTTCCCCCTAACCTGACTGAAACACTTAACTATATGTCAGTTAAATGTAGCCATATTACATTTTAAGTGATGTCATTAAAAAACAACTGATGCTGTGTTTTTTCATGGGAGGATAGTCTCGATGACTCAAACACTTGGTGTGCATTCAATTACCACTAGGCTTATTTTTTGGGTTCCTCCAGACAATTTGTGCATCTCTAACTAGACTGCAGACGCTGAACACACATTTCACTGTTATTCATACAGTTTTTATATTTGCCTCATCATTAGGTTGCTTATATGAATATATGTTATTTCAATCAGGAGAGACTCCGTTGCAGATATACAAACATTTATTAATAAGATATAACCAAGTAAGTACAAACATAATTATTTGGAGATTAGACTCCATTGTAAAGGGGTATCTATACAAATCTAATGTTTAGGAAAACCAAACACATCCCCCAATGGAATCTAGACACTGGTGGTGGTGAGAGAAATCCGAAGACGTAAAAACGAGCCGTCAGCCGGGAGAAGACCGAGAACACCGTCGAAAATGCCTGGAGGTAGAAGGGGAGGAGGCGGGTCGCACTCTCGTCTGAAAATACAACTGACAGAAGCAGGAGAGAGAACAGATTTAAAACATGGTAGTATGCTGTGATTGGTTAGAACATAAGTGCCCGATTCTAATTGGTATACAGAACCGTAACACCCACTGCCCAGCTGATCAGTTAAAGAGAAGAGAGACAACGTAATAGAAGTCTCCCTGACAGAATTTACGCTGAGCTACACTAGATGTCGTACTGACTGTTAGCTAACGTATGAAAAAGCTGGTACTGGAAATTGGCATTTTTATACATCACAGCATATATCTAAAAAAATTTTTTACTTTGCTAGTTGTTAATTCTCTAAAGTCAACGTCTTGAATAATAATTTAGCATAGAAAACATTCTATGAAACAGGATAGTCCTCACAGTGACAATTTCTCTGTTCCAGTGTGTCTGTTCTTACTTATTTTTCCAAAAATGGCATTGGGATGACAGTTTTTGATTTGGAGGGGGCAGCAGTACTATAAATTGATACTAGAGAAGCAAATTGTGCTTTGAGCTGGAGAGCTGGGGATTATTCAGGACAAAATTTGGCACAGATATTGGATTTTTTTGTTTACTCGTTTGTCTTTGGAATTATGACTACAAACCATGGTAAGATTAGATTACAGATACATGTGATAAGGGAATACTTATTCACTTATTAAAAACTGAGGCGGACACGCTGTTGGATGCCGTCCTCTCGCAATGCCTAACAAATCTATCTCTTTCTCTCCCTGACCCTGTCTTTCACTGGTTGAAGACTAAAAATATTGTAAACAAATTAATAACATAACTAATTACACTGGTTGGACTGTTCAGCTCTGTTTCAGACTGATACCCTCGGTTCAGGATGGTCCTCATCCTCAACACCTGCATTTTTCAGTCGCGGAAAATACTTTTCAATACTCATCTCGATTGAAGCAGCAAACATTCAGCGTAAGAGTAAAAAATGACATAACATTATTTATAATACGTTTATTTGATTCACAGTTGCTACATATAGTGTTTTGACCTCGAAACCCAACTGCATTTCACCGCAAACTTGCGACTAGTTCACTTTCTAAAGCAGGCACAATCGCTTGTTTGCTAAGAGTCGGGTCGGGACTCCAACATTAACACACTGACAACATTGTAAAGGTGTTCACGAGATAGATACCACCCTTTCGTGAACTTCTGAATTTCGCCAGCTGTCTTCTCTTGTTTTCATGGAGACAGACACTGTGTGCACAGTGGGAGGAGCTGTGTGTGTGTGTGTGAGCGAGACGCAAGTGACGGAGAGACGGAGGAGAGCAAGGAAAGGAAATGCAGCTCAACATGTTTTAAATAGCGTTAAAAAATACTAATTTAATAACGAAACGCAATGTGCGGCGGCCGGTGTTGATAGTGCGGTGCACCGCCACACATTAGTCTATGTGTGGGAAACACCGCTGAAATTCCGCGTAGGGAGCTTAGTTGGGGTGGTGGATGGGTCAAACAACATAGGACTTTCACCCCGGAGACCGGTGTTCGTGTCCCACGTGTCACTGAAACGTATAACGTATAACCCCCTGCGCCGGCTAGCGCTCTTGCCTTTGATTCCCCATATCATCTGCCCAGTCGTCAGACGAAGCAGGGGAAATCATCGTGATAACTTTCACATTCCCTAACCCTAACCCCACCCACAATCTTTTCTTGAACCCAACTGTCCTGTTCTTCTTTTCCTAAAGCCAACTTTCACTCCCTTCTTTTCCTAAACCAAACTGTTCAGTTCTTGTCCTGAGTGTCACGGAAACATACCTTTTATAAGCTCACCCACGATCTTTTCCTAAACCTAACTGTGTCAAACATGACGCCAATAGTCGCGTTTAGATAAAGCGTGTTTAGATATGACGCTAAAGGAGACTTTTAGCGTCAGTAACAACGCCAAAGTCACCTGACCACGCGTCCGTATTTTACGCGATGGGCGTGACAATGTGTTGGATCAGGCCCTTCAGACTTCTCTCACCTATTTACCACAAAAGAGTAAAACAATATTATTAAAAGAATAGACATGTTCACCTTGTAGAGGGACCCTGACTTAAAATAACAACTTTACTATTTAGTACTATGCTGTTCGCAGTGACTGAAAGAAACACATTCGCCCAGGACCCCCTGATGGGATAATCTGACCCTTTCTGTTGTATGTGGTCAGACGTAATATAAAGTATGACCTGGTCAATTCTTCAAAATCACTGGCATTGTCCACAATAGATGTGGGCAAAGTTATATGTACAGGAGGAACGAATACTCACTCAAAGTCCAAAATACATCTAATATTGTCAAGTTTATTGGTTCATACACAATGATTTTATAATTTTTTTATATCATGGTCAATTGCATGCCCTTGTCCTCTGTACCATTCCAGCTGGATGTAGACTTCTGTCAACTGAAGAGAAACAGTGACTGCATTGTGAGGTTTGTACAGGGGCATTGCCTGGTATTTTTAGCAGTGTTGACTGAAAGCCGGGGCCATTGCACTTTATCCCCCGTCGTGCCCTTGGGGAGGCCACGAATCCTGCTTTCTCCGGCAGCTGCCATGCACCTTCCCACCACAGACGAAAACTAGCTGTGTGTGTAGGTGGCGACAGGATGACAGCACTCCAGGGATGGACAGTGGAACTGTGCGGCCCGTTGGCTCAGCTAGCCAATTAGCGCACAGCAATTGACCTATGAAACATGCTCAGAGAAAATTTAAAAGAACAACACAAGTTTCTCTACAGAGTGTGGGTGGCAACCTGGAGGTGCTGTCTGTCAATTAGCACTAAAAGCCTGGATGCTAGTGTGTGTCCATATGCTTTCTGGAGTGTCTTTTTAAGCACTCTGTTTTCCACTGGGAGTTGCTGCATCATTTATCTTCCAATTGATTTTCCAATTCTTCCTCTCACCCCCGTCTGTTTGCCCCTTGGTGCCCCCCTTTGCCCTTCGTCTGTTGCTTTCTTCTCCTCATATTTATTTAGCTCTGACATATCTCCTCCTACTTATAGATTTGATGTCTCTCCTGCACGCTCTCTTTGTCAGTCCAACTAGTTCTCCTCACTCCTTCCTTGCTCCCTCGTCTCAGCGTGAAGGGGCCAGCCTTCACCATGTGGGGCTTCATTAGGTCTGCCTGGACAGCTCTCACTTTGGTAATGAGATTCCATTATTGGACCAAAGTGAGAGATCCCAGCAGCATGCGTCTCTCTTCTCTCCTCCATCTTATCCTTGTCTGTTCCCACGCCTGGTGCATATGCTGTGACTCAGCATGCGTGTGCTGCAGCAGCTGGATTTGCAACTGCATGACAAACGGTAGTCCTTTCATCAAATGCCTATGAGTGCCTATAGAGTAATCTGAGTTCCTCCAGGCTCTGTCGGCATGACACCCATTTATTCAGCCTCTGCTACTGAAGTCGCTGTTTCACAACCAATGCATGTGTGAAGCCCATTAGCAGTTCCCTTTCACACATGTGATGACACACCACTGATCTGAGATCAGGTAGTCTTCTGAATAGGTCGCGCAGATCTCAGAAATTGTTCATTGTTCATCTGCTATTTTACCACTAAATTCACTTCTGAGACTTTTTTATGCGCAAAATCAACCATGTAGAGGTCAACTATGGGCCGTTTTACGAAAATTGATGGCTGATTGCAAATTTTGTCCGACTGTGTGTCGGATTTCAGCGGCCGGTGCTGCCTGGGTTGCTGCCTCGCCGCCCGGCCTGTCCTCCTTCACAGACCCCGGCCCGCTGTGAGCTAGATGGAGCTCCGTCACAGCCGGGCACCCGCGGTGCTCCATACCCGCGCAAAGTCACCGTTTCTGGGTTACTGGCCTACAAAACGCCGCTGCCCTGACAGAGCTCCAGGGCCTGCAGCTCCCTTCTTCCTGCTAAATGGCCAGTGTGTGTGAGTGAGAGCGTGGTCAGCAAGCTTGTTACGCCCGTAATCTCTTACCACAGGTTCCAGTTAATCTTATAATGGATATGTGTGTTGAGTTATTTAAACAAACGATTGGGGAAATAAACGCCTCTTGTCTGTGAGTGAGCTGGGTGGAGCTCTATCAATGAGAGCTAGCTAGCATCCTCCTAGACCTCTGAAATTCACAAAAATACATTAAATTGAAATCGGACAAAAGTGTTAGCTCAGCTTTGTAAGACCTTAGGGTAGCTGTGATATACATGCCGTGACGAAATTCAAAGTGTAAATATACTATAGTTATGCCAAAAGTGTAGCACCAATCTTTTCCCATAGAAATGAATGGGACACATAGCCTAGCTAGCAGCTCCTCCTAACGAGACCCCTCAAATTCACAAAAATGCCTTAAATTGAAATCGGACAAAAGTGTTAGCTTTGTAAGACCTTAGGGTAGCTGTGATATACATGTTGTGACGAAATTCAAACTGTAAATATACGATAGTTATGCCGGCAGCTGGCAGCCCCGAGCCCTGTTAGTCCAGTAACCCAGAAACAGTGACTTTGCCCTGGGTATGGAGCCCAGCAGCCTGCCGCTTTCTCGTCAGACTGTGTGGAGCTCCTGAAGTCCGACACGTCTTACCAAATTTGAAATTAGCCATCAATTTTCGTAAAACGGCCCATATTTGAGCTTTATATAGTTGATTTCTCACATAAAAAAGTATCGGAAGTGAATTTAATAACGAAATAGCAGACAAACAATGTATAACATTGCAGTGTCTGAAATATGAGACCTGCTGTCTCGTTTCCAATGTATGTGTATGTGGTTTGCTCAAACCAATCAACGCGCAGCTCATCTAAATGTTCATGAGCATACCATATTTGGAAGAAAAGCTCTTGTTTCAAATAGAGCCATATTCACAGGGTAGTTAAAGCCCCATAGAATAGAACTCTGGCCATTTTCAGCCCAACCAGTGTTACATACCCTATTAGGAGACCTTAAGGAACAGTGTGAAATACGCTATATAATCATTCTATCACCCCTTTAATCACTTAAGAAAACTCCCTTCATCCTGATAAACTAATTACATTGTGCATACTGACCGGCCAACGTGATCCCGGCTTAAGTCATAAGTCAAATCGATGCTCCCACTGTTATTTATCTCTCTCCTGACAACCCAATAGGCTCTTAAGACTGAGATGGCTAATGAGGACTTCCTAAAGGTTAAGTAAACATAGAGGATTTGGGAGGGAGGGGGCACACCAGTAGCCACTCCACCCCCAACTGATTCTCTTTGACAGAATCGCTTTGTGAAATCATCATATGTGATCCGAATAAAGACAAACCTTGTTCTCCTCAGGTCAGGTGCAGGTCTTTTTTTAAAAATATATATTTTGGCCAATTTTCTTATCAGAACGGATAAGATTGAATCCCCATGTCATGTTCCCCATGTTTTTTTAGATCGAGGAATGCAGCGACATTGCTAACTACTCATGATAATAGCTACTGAATGGTGCTGTTATTGTTATGGTAGCCTACTGGCTGTAAACCCTACTAGTGTTTTTTTCCCCACAGTTTTTACTGTTATAACTATTGTTGTAAAATGAGTGTTATCTAATGCACCGTAGTCATTTTGATTAAGGCCAAGCATCTTCACTTTGTAGTGAAGGATAGTAATATACTGGTGTCCCTGGAACAATAACTTTTTTGGTTCTGTTTCAGGTTTGGATCCGGCTTGTGGTATTGGGCAGAGAGGCTTTAAATGATGCACATTTTCTACAGTCTTGGGCAAAATGGCTGCTCAGAGTGTAATCAAAGGAAAAACACAAAAAGTGAAAAAGCTTGACAGTGGAAGCCGATTAGCGTGATTACAGTATATTCATACGACCACAAAAAAAGGAATCCTCGGCTGTGTGTATGTATTCTCCTCCTGCTTGCTTGGCCTTGTCAGGTTATTGTTTAGTGGCACTGACTTACAAGTTTGAATGAAGTTGTGTTTCGAGATCGAGAGAAGTTTTCAAGTGAGATTATATTATACTGGAATTTGAAAAGCATGAGTGAGTGAATGATATCAACCGTATTAAGCTTGGCACCCCGCTTACTTTCTCATGAATAAATAACAAATGAGCGTGAATCGGTGGATGGAGACATCAACTCTATTACCATTCTGTTGGCCCCATCCAATATGTGGGGAGCAGAAATGAGAAGTGAATTGCTGTATTATGCACCCAATTTCCTATAAGGCTCTTGGCCTTCTATGCTGAGTGGTTTGTATGGAAATTATATATGTTTTCCATGTAAGAACTTAGACACCCTCATACTGTAAGTATTGCTCTTATTTAAAAAGAAAGAAAGGAAAAGCAGTTTATCAGTGTTTGTTTAAATGTATACATTTTAGAATGATCCACTTTCATCAAGTCTTTGAAGAATACTTTCAGCTTATTCCACACTTATCGTTTATAACTTTGGCGACCCAGTACTAGAGTTAGCAAAAACAATATCATGACTATGCTGTCTTTTGTTTTCACTCTCGCTGTTGCTTTCATTGTTTTAGTCATTATCAGACAGTTTTCCAACTAATCCCCATCATCCCCAGCAGAGAATTCAGTGGGGCAGCCAGGCCTACATCACACTCCAACCCCAACACATAGCTGGAGCCTGCAGGGTCACAGGTGGAGCTTTTACTCCTTGATGTTTGTGTCCATGATCCCCAGCCAGCATTCAGGTCCATTCTTCTCACATTGAGAAAAAAACAAAATGAAAAACTGCTATTGCCTGATATTTCCCCACCACACAAAGACAGCAAATATAGAGCACTGAACTGTTTACATTTACAAATATGATCATTTTACAGTTTATTATTATCATTGGTTTAACTTACTCATACATAAATGACTGAAACCAATGTGAATTGTTGGCAGGAGAGGAGATTTATGAATCACAGTCTCTAGTGTCTCTATAGTCAGACACATCCAACCACTGTTTCCTAAGGTTCTTTACTCCCTTGTTTGTCGGGCAGTTTTCAGTGCACAACCAATGAGATGAAAGCTGAGTGTGTCCTGATCTGTCACCTCAATGGTTAAAGTTTGGTTGACTTTAGTAGTTTACTAAAACTACTTAAAGTTAGGGACATATTGTGGTCATGTGGTTGAAATAAACCATCAATGACTATTGAAAGAAGATGAGATGCAAATTGTGGATTGATTATTATATAAATTTGAGAGGATGCTGGGCGCCTGGGTAGCTCACCTGGTAGAGCGGGCGCCCATATATAGAGGTTTACTCCTTGACGCAGCAGCCGCAGATTCGACCCCGATCTGCGGCCCTTTGCTGCATGTCATTCCCCCTCTCTCTCCTCTTTCATGTCTTCAGCTGTCCTATAAAAATAAATGCCTGAAATGCCCCCAAAATTTTTTTAATATTTCCTAGTTTCTTCACTCCTCTATGACAGTAAACTGACTTGTGGACAAAACAAGACATTTGAGGACAGAATCTTGGGCTTTGCAAAACACTGATCGACATTTTTCACCATTTTCTGAAATTTGATAGACCAATCAATTAATCGAGAAAATAATCAACAGATTAATCAGCAATGAAAATAATCGTGATTTGAAGCCCTAGAATAAACAATGATGATTTGCAATAATAAAATTATCTACATTATAAAAAAAAGTATTGATTACCTGTTAAAAAAAACAAAAAAAAACACTTTTGTCCAGCACACTGCACAAATACTACTCAGCACACTGTTTATCTGACAGAGTAGCTGCTGTCCAGAGATGCTGTACTCAGTGGTGAATTTAGTTTGACACTGACTAGAAGGCTCAAGTGTTTGTTGTGCTTTGTGGTCTCAATAACTCTCCTATAAAATGAGTGAGATTGTTCTGTGTGTGTGTGTGTGTGTGTGCGTGCGCGTGCCGTGCTTGTGTGCCGTGATGGATGAAGCTCTGCTTCATTCTGCACTCCTTGACACCGTCCCATCTGCTCTCTCTTTCTTCCCTCCATACCTTGCTTTTAGCCTCTGTCCCCCCACTTGGCTCGACAAATAGTTGTTGTCACTTCCCCCAACTGTAACAAATGAGAGATAGCCAAACACAGACATTAATTAGGGAGCATGCATTCCCTGCAAATAAGATCACAGTTGTTTATTCATTCGTTCAATCGCGCAAATGATTTGTTTACTTTTTGAGTTCTTATTTCGGGTTAAGTGGGGTTGAAGCATTATCCAGCATGCCAATGGGCAAAAAAGCAGGTGAACACTCACCAGTCCATCACAGAACAGACACACATATGGGCCATCTAGAGGTGTAATTTCACATGACAAGCAACCACAAGTAGCACAACCATAGTTCAAATATTGATACTCCACGCAGAAAGTAGGTCTATGTGTATGGTGTTTGGGTTTGGGAGGCTGCTGGCATTGATCTTTTTTGTGAAAAGGCGTTTAAATATCAGTTTTATTGAGCCAAACAGTGATGCTTCTGACCCATTGTTGAAGTGAAGCAAACCAAGACAGCGAATATATCAATGCTACCCCAGTGGACCACTGGCTGTGCTCCCATATGATAGGTTTGGTATTTGTGCGTGCAGGTGTTCGAATGTATCTCATCTAGTCTAAGGAGCTTCTATCAACGGGTCAGTTTTAAGGTGACATTGTCGCACAGAAATACCTAGCTTAGAATATGTGAATCTATTATGAGTTTGGGTACAACCTTCACACAGAGGAATTGGAGCCTGGAATGTGAGACTCTATTAGAAGAATCTTCCATAAAAGGTGCAGTCTGAAAAGCAACTGTTCCACTAAAATAGATAGCTTGGACTGTGTGAGGACAAAAAGAGGTTAAAAAGGATCCATTTTGATGTTCATGTTAGTCACCCTTGGGCAGACGCTTTTGTGTGCTCACGGTTGTCTCATTGTCATGAGTTTGTTCACTGTTTGAATAAAGCTGCATTTGATTTGAACTCATCGGACTGGTCGTCATCTTTGAAGTCTCCCGACATCATTTCTGAGTTATCAACCGTTAACACCATATGCTAACACTTTAGCAGGCTAAGTTGAGTTTAAGCAGCCCACAATCATTATCTGAAGAATGGGAATTAAAACAAGTAGCAGCTCAAAAACTAGATTGTAAATCATTTATAAGAAAATAATCATCATTTTCATTTTTGTAGCTGTAGCACCACAATATGACAGTCATCGTCTGCTCCCAGAGCTCAGATTGAGTAGCTGGTTTTTGCAACCAGGGGCAACAGCCATCACTGAGCACAACACCCGACCGATTTGTACTGCTGAAAAAATCTGAGATGTGAACAGCAATTCAAGAGGTCTGGAACCAGTCAGAGAGCCTCCTACAATCCTTGGAACCAAGGCCTGTTTTGTAATCCATCCCCAGATAATTGTAGAGCAACTCATTTATTGCAAACCAATACAATTTAATGTGGTTAATTGTGACACAAGATATCAAGGTGTTTAAGTAAAACAGTAGACCTGTGAGCACAGAACTGAGAAACTGTGGCTTGCACCGCAGTCAGGAAATCATTTTGGTAACGTACAATAATACAGTCCTGTACTACTTTTTGTACAGTTGGTACAGGATAAATAACGTAAGGCTTTACGTCAAGTCATTTTCTTCATTCTCACCATTTCTCTGAACGTTAGCCTATGTAGTACTTCCAATAAAATGTGTTGACGTCATTAATATTTCACACAAGGGTGCTTCAAAATAATTTTTCCGACACAGTTTACAGCTTTGCAAGTGTGATTTCTCAAGTTTATTTTTGGTCTACTGGCTCCTTAACAATGATGATACAGTGGTGTGAAAAAGTGTTTGCCCCCTTCCTCATTTCCTGTTCCTTTGCATGTTTGTCACACTTAAGTGTTTCGGAACATCAAACCAATTTAAACAATAGTCAAGGACAACACAAGTAAACACAAAATGCAATTTGTAAATGAAGGTGTTAATTATTAAAGGTGAAAAAAAATCCAAACCATCATGGCCCTGTGTGAAAAAAGTGATTGCCCCCTAAACCTAATAACTGGTTGGGCCACCCTTAGCAGCAACAACTGCAACCAAGCGCTTTGCGATAACGTGCAATGAGGCTTTTTACAGCGTCCTGGAGGAATTTTGGCCCACTCATCTTTGCAGAATTGTCCTAATTCAGTTACATTAGAGGGTTTTCGAGCATGAACGGCCTTTTTAAGGTCATACCACAACATCTCAATAGGATTCAGGTCAGGACTTTGGCTAGCCACTCCAAAGTCTTCATTTAGTTTTTTCTTCAGCCATTCGGTGGTGGACTTGCTGGTGTGTTTAGGATCATTGTCCTGCTGCAGAACCCAAGTTCGTTTCAGCTTGAGTACACGAACAGATGGTCGGACATTCTCCTTCAGGATCTCTTGGTAGACAGCAGAATTCATAGTTCCTTTTATCACGGCAAGTCTTCCAGGTCCTGAAGCAGCAAAACAGCCCCAGACCATCACACTACCACCACCATATTTTACAGTTGGTATAATGTTCTTTTATGAAATGCAGTGTTCCTTCTACGCCAGATATACTTGGACACACACCTTCCAAAGAGTTCCACTTTTGTCTCATCGGTCCACAGAATGTTGTCCCAAAAGTCTTGGGGATCATCAAGATGTGTTCTGGAGAAATTGAGACAAGCTTTGATGTTCTTTTTGCTCAGCAGTGGTTTTCTCCTTGGAACTCTGCCATGCAGGCCATTTTTGCCCAGTCTTTTCCTGATGGTGGAGGCATGAACGCTGACCTTAACTGAGGCAAGTGAGGCCTGCAGTTCTTGGACGTTGTTGTGGGGTCTTTGTGACCTCTTGATGAGTCGCCGCTGCGCTCTTGGGGTAATTTTGGGCGGCCGGCCACTCCTGGGAAGGTTCACCACTGTTCCATGTCTTCGCCATTTGTGGATAATGGGTCTCACTGTGGTTCGCTGATTCCCAAAGCTTTGGAAATGGCTTTATAACCCTTTCCAGACTAATAGATCTCAATTACTTTCTTTCTCAATTGTTCCTGAATTTCTTTGGGTCTCGGCATGATGTGTAGCTTTTAAGAATCTTCTGGTGGACCTTACTGTGTCAAGCAGCTCCTATTTAAGTGATGCTTTGATTGTGAACAGGTGTGGCAATAATCAGGCCTGGGTGTGGCTAGAGAAATTGAACTCAGGTGTGGACAACCACAGTTATAGTATGTTTTAACAAGGGGGGCAATCACTTTTTCACACAGGGCCATGATGTTTTGGATTTTTTTTCTCCTTTAATAATAAACACCTTCATTTACAAATTGCATTTTGTGTTTACTTGTGTTGTCCTTGACTTTTTGTTTAAATTGGTTTGATGTTCAAACACTTAAGTGTGACAAACATGCAAAGGAACAGGAAATGAGGAAGGGGGGCAAACACTTTTTTCACACCACTGTATGTATAGCTAATTGCATGCTAATTTACATATATGTGCTGCCATTGCAAAGACGTGCAAATCTGCAAAGATGTGTCTCAGATTATTTCAGCAACTACTGTGTAGTTATATCACAGCACCGTGGCTGCCGCTGCTGAGCAAATTTATGATGGTGGTTGTTTGTCAAATCACTGCTTTTGCTAATGATAGATCCTCCTATTCAACAGAGTAACAATGCCTTTAGGTAGAACAGCCCAGGTCACAAGCTTAGAACTGAGTTTCTACTTTGTTTACTTCAAATTGCATTTCTTCCTTTAGGGCACCTGCGGCCAGTACACATCATTTTCTTGCATTGTGACTTTAGATCTTTAGGCCACCAATGGAGGTTTTTTGAAAAACAGAACAAGTGCAGAGAGCAAATGTTTTTGTGGTAGACTTGATTGTTGATTTCACTGACTTAATGATGACTTCTTCCCAGCTGCCTCCCACACAAAGGCACACACAGAATCTTTGCTAGTGTATATTTTATCATCTCCCAGAGATACAGTAGCTACTACAACCAGACTGACTGAGCAGTGGAAAGAAGCTGGGTTTCCTTTTTGCTTTCAGCCATGTGCCAGCCATAATCTACTGGAGTATCTTATTCCACAAATCTGCAATGTGCAACATTTTAACATCAGAATAACAATAAATAAATATGATATGGGCTCCTAGCAGCAGTGCCTTCTGCTTAATTTGCCAGATGCTCTAGAGGTACAATAAAGTAATGAAGTGGGAGGTGTCCAGGGTTCTGGAAGTAAAAGTTCTGCTGGTTTTCTGGAGTTCTCCCAAGGCTTGGATGGGCATGGAACACTCAAATAATCAGTATAAAAAGTGAAAGGTACAGTACAGACAAGACTGTTAATCTTTAGAAGTCAACTATGATTTCCAAGGAGCATGTAGTGTAAGTCATTGAGTCTCTTGTGCTAACAGCAATCTGACACCATATATTGCACTGTTTATTCTTCTCCCAGCAGAAGTCAGTAAGAAATGGCACAGACAAAGTGGCTACTTGTCATACAGTAAAAAAGTGCTATACATTTTTAAAGGTTATGAGGTGTGTTTGCAGTCTACAGATGTATTTGTTTTGGACATGGCACATATACATCCATGTAATAAAACCACAAACGGACATAAAATCCTCCAGAAATTGATTGAAGCAAGAAAATGTTGAGCATAACTGCAGTGGTGAGAGTCTTTTAACTGATAAGAAAACCCAGCTGAGCCAGAGAGAGTACAGCTGCCCCCCATCCCCACCTGCACATTCCTCCATGCTTGGTTGGCTCGGCTAAGAGTAGTCAAGTGCAATGGAAACCTCAGACGATGCCGAGGCTCCATTCGCACCTCACCGAACTTGCCGCACTTCCAATTCCCAGCTAGTCCCTGACCAACCTCCTGGCCTCCCTGTTCCTCCTCTTCCTCTTTCTAACACCTCGGCAGCCTCATCCCACTATCACTGCTGCCCATGCCACCTTTGTTACTGCACAGATTGTGGGAGGTGGGGAGCTTGCCCACTGGCCCATGTCAGGTTTGTACTCAAACATCAGAAACATTAATTGCTCAGTGTAGCGTGAGTAAAGGCAAGAGTGCCTGAAAAGGAATAATTTTAAGAATGTTTTCTAGCGTAGACAAGTATCAATGCTTCGTGCAGGGGTTTCTGATATAATGACATAAATGCTAGCAAAACATGAGCCAATGTTAAATGATTCAAGTGACAATATGCTACATAATGTCATTGCTTGCAGACACTTTGGGCTAGCAGATGTGCAGTTGGAAGCTGTGCTAAACCCATAGAGAACTGGTAAAGGCTCTGCCTGCGATCATAGAACTTGATTCATCAAGACATAATTAATATTATGTTTGTCTCAAAGGAAATAAATAATGTAAAAGAAACTATTGTTGTTGTGAAATTATTGTTTCTACCAGCTCTGCTTTTTCAGAGCTGGCACTTTAATATTGTTATGTTGTAGGTTAATTCAGTAAATGCTTTTGTACACGTTTTTTTTCCTGCTACAGTAGAGAATCCTGCTCATGGGGCCTTTTTGATGCAAGAAGTCTCGTCTAGCAGTGTCGTGGTGAATCACGACATTGACATGACTGTCAATCCAATTATCTTAGATAAAAAGAAATGTGAAATTAATTTAGTAATCATTTCTAGAAGTTAGCAGAGGTCATGTCAGACACATCCTGTGGAAGAGTGAGAGGTATCCCTGTAGAGCACGTTTTTTTGGAAATCCTGGCGTACATTTCATTAGCCATTTGCCTTAAAGTGTGTTTACGTGTGTGCATAAATGCATCTCAGTGGGCGTTTAAAAAAGCACCCAGAGACAAAGCAGTTATTCAGGCAGAACAAAACAAAATTGTGCATTTGGGAGGAAAACAATTCCCACTGTTGAGGGACTCGGGGAGGGAATAATTCTTGGATGCCAGGCAGCAAAAAAAAGACATTTAACAAATGATTTCACAAGACCAAGGGAAAATAAAGAAATGAGCTCAGGCAAGAAACGGATGACACAGATGTGCTACTGAGCTTTCATCTGAGTCTGGGCGTCCCATACATCTCAGGGACGCTGCATGGCCATTAGGTATTTAGCAGTGTTGCATACCAACACTTAAACATGCTGAGTGTAGTGGGAGGGGAAGAGGGAAACTGCTGGCTGTCCTCTGGTTGCTCAGCATGAGTTATATTTGCTAAAAGAAAAACAGTGTAGTTCTCTCTCTCTCTCTCTCTCTCTCTCTCTCTCTCTCTCTCTCTCTCTCTCTCAAACCTAATGTATGAAAGACACAAGAACGTCCAGGAGCCAGATGCATAAACCTCTGTGTAGGTGCATTACTAAACTGAAATAGTACGTACAAAGACAGAAAAATGCACTTTTATTGTTGGATTGATAAAGCCATGGGTATGCACATTTTGGTTTTATCAATTTCATTCATTGTGACACGGGGCGCACGTTTACAAGCCTCATTTCAAGTCCCACATTTAGTCATAAACTGAAGATTTAAATATGACCTTAAGTTGATACTTTGCCAATTTCAATCCAGCTCTGTGTCATCTTTGTGTGGTCAGTGTGTTTAGAGAAACTGTGTGTGTCTCAGTGGACCTGCGTGACGCGTTTCGCATCATCCAGCAGATTTCAGCAGACCTCTGCTGCACCGTGCTCCGTGTGCGGGAAGCCACACACTGTTTATCTAAACACACTGCCCACACTACCATGACACAGAGCTGGATTTAAATCAGCAATACACCTCTTTAATTACCTATTTGCACATCAATAATTCTTCTTCACCAGTCTATTGACCCGTGAATGTAAAGAATGGCAAATTTATGTTGCATCATCGATGTTCTGCAATAAGGCCAGAGTTGTCACCCTTACTTATGACTATGGCTATGTCTATTTATAGCACCTGTACTATCATTAATTCATCACAAACAGCAGTGATGTCTTAATTCAGAGATGTGGACTCAAGTCATGTATCTAAGACTTCAGCCTCCTGACTGGAATGACTTTATATCGTCCCCAAGCCAAAAACATTACAATTATTGTTATATAAAGTATATATATATATATAGTACTTTTGTAATTCCTTTGTATTATCACATTTATATATAACAACTATGCTTTGGTGGGAAAGACAACCCCACATGGCAACATGCAAATCATCAGAAATGATGAATTATTGTAACTGTCACAGGAAAAATGATACCATGGCACACCTGATCACTTTATATTTTTAAATTAAGTTTATTTGGAAGTAATACAAACCTCTGAAAATATTCTTTTTTTTTTTCAAACTTCTTTTTGTCCTACCTCAAAACATCAGAAGATAATAATTCTCTTTTTTTTATATAATTATTTTAGACTTCACAAAGTACTTTACAATACAGGATAAGATGAAAAGAAGATAAATACAAGGGATTCAAATGATGCATCCAATGTACGGAAAATAATAACACTGAGCACACTAAAGTAATTGTTTGAATGTGCCGAATGCCTTTGATTGGCATTTTACAGATCCATGCAAAGACTACAAAAGTCATGCACGATCAGTGAAATTGGCTTGCAACCAATATTTTTTTAGTGATTGGATTCTTTTTCTTACCTAAGTTTTCATGCCCATCTTACATCATATTTGGCCATTGCGTGTAAATACCAGTTTATGTGTGGGGAATGCTGTCATTTATATTATTTATGCATCTGGCTCCAGATGTACTGTACAGCAGTGACTGTCAGGGGCTCTGTGGGCTAGGGAAGAGTGTTTTCTCTTTGTGTCCCACTTGGAACATAATAAAGATCTTCGCAATAATGCACTGGATCTGACAGGTTTGCTGCTAAAGCAACAGCCACGATTTCAGCCTTCAGTGTTTTTCTGCAGCAAACTGTGGCACTGCAACAAAGTAACACCCAATGCAATGGCTCTCCTGGGCTTCCACATAAAAGACCACAGCAGCTGTTCCACCATTTTAAAGCTTACCAGTTTGCTATATTCTCCATCACCCTCCACCTCTCTCTCATTCTCCCATTCCTTCCCATCTCTCTCTCTCTCTCTCTCTCTCTCTCTCTCTCTCTCTCTCTCTCTCTCTCTCACACCTGAGGGTGTGATTAGCAGAGTCGATTAGCCTGCACTAATCAGGCTAAAACACAGACTGACAGATGTAGAATGCCGAAAATTACTTTTTTTTCTGCTAACTTTTTCTTTCCCCAAGTGATTTCCTTAAATTAGTGAAGGGCGTCCTGCCACAATCCATCATCAGAGTAATTGTGTGTGTGTGTGTGTGTGTGTTTGTCTGTCTTCATACATAGTAGATTGTAGACAGCCCCATGTCAGTACAAGCTTCTCTTGAAATAAACACACCTTCATGGTGTTGCCTTGCCTCTGCAGCTTTTATTGTTATTTCAATCAGAATCTGAGAATGTATGTGAAAGACATTTCTGTCAATACAGAGTTCATATTTCCCATCTGCACTCTGACCTTTTTACTCACTGTGAGCTTTTTTCTTTGGAGCTTAGCACAATAAGAGTAGACAGCAGGAATTTATAACACATCCCAACCCCGAGGGGGACATCAGAAGAATCAGAGCCACAGTAAGATGCTGGGTCGGGTCGAAACTGATAAAAATGCTTCAATGGTAAATAAAGCCAGCATGGTGAGCAAAACATTGAGGAAGCAGAGGAAAAAAATTAGCCTTGCAATGTCCAAAGTAGAAAAACACCTCCTCTAAAGCTCACAAAGTAACACATTGTATGTTACAGTTACAGGATGAGCCCGGCGCAGTGACTGTGTGCACCTTCCTTCAGCTTTGTCATCACAGTGAGGTTTCCAGGTTTGGTACCATCCTGCCTGTACAGAGACCCATACTAAAACCCATGCCCACCGACTCTATCTGGCAACCCGCTTTCTAGCTGGAGACACTGCACTTTCTGGGCGGATAGATACTGAATAGAACTGTTTCATTTCAAGAAGTAGTTTCCACATTTCTGTTCGCATATTATTTCAAGAAATTATTTACAACAATACATTTATGATAATAACCATATTTTTCCCAAAATGTTGTTACAGCAAATTGGTAAAAAGCCAGTCTAACATTGGTAAAAACATGTCATTGTTGCTTCCCACTTCATGTAATATTGTTTACACTATATTTTATCTTTAGTTACCTTCAGTTCACACATACAGTGATTTTTTTGTTCGTGTCTGTTGCTGTTTTCATTGTCATGGGTGCACATGATGCGTAGAGTCACAATTCTCAACCAACAACACAACCAACACAGACGTAGGGGATTTATTTCCCAGTAGCTGCAATCCAATGGACAAAACTGTGTGTGTAAGCAATTGAGGGGTTATGTCCTTGATGATGGGAGGAGTGGGATCCACACATGAAAAAGGGTGAACCTCCTATGTGTTACACCCTCCAGTTAACTCCCTTGCTGGCAGACATTAAGTAGCCTGGCAACACTGTGTGATACCAAGGGGCCACAGAGGTAGCGCTGTCTCATATCTGTCCACTTCGTCCTTCAGCCAACAGTGGACTTGGCAATGACAAGGACTGCAGTGCAGATGCAACTGGGGAGAAAAGGAGAAAACAAAAATAACTGTGCAATATCTAAACTCAGATGATAAAACAAGTACAAGAAGTAGCAAAAGCAGGTGGGGACCTTCTTGTATTTTCACCCACTTCTATCACCCTTAATGATAATATCTTGTCTTCCCTGCTATGCCAGCCAGAAGAATTCTCTTTCCGACACCCTTAACAATGTCTGCTCTCCATTAATATGCCACCTCTTCCACCTCAGCCAAGTGTAAAAGCTTTCATTTCCATTTCATTTATTAGTGCAAAATTTTAAATGTGCATAAAAAATCAGTGGATGGAAACCAACTTAACGCAAATAACATTGGCAGTAAGATAATGAGCAGGACATGACAGCTTGAATAGACTGCTTTGTAAAGTGGGGCTCAGGATGTTTGGACAAGTGTGTAGATTGTGTCATGTTGGTCGTGGTAGCTTGACGCATGAGTTGTCTGCTTGAACCCTTCGCAAGGTTGACTTCATATTTATGTACCCCTTCCTTCCATTCATGTAGTGTAATGTAGTGCTGAGCTTGTATAGTCTCACAGGATGTTCCTTGATGATTAACACTGCTACAAAATCCCAGTGTCTGTACACACAGTGTTTCCATTCTCACCGGGGACTGGGGAATTTGACATTGCATACTAATCATACAGCATTACGTTCCTGTCACAACAAACACCTCAAGGTCCAATCATGTGTGTAAGTAAACATAGGTCTGAACTTGGTAAACTAGCTTCTTGGCTATTAAACCATGGCTTTATCCTTTTCAAAATGTATTGCAGCTCAGAACTTTGTTACTTCAAAGTAAAAGAGGCAGATGTTTAATTTGGCCTTGAGCGTTTTGTGCTTTGTGGGGAGTTAATGCTTAAATGTTTTCTTGCAAGACCATGTAATCCTCTATGTGATCAAGAAAGCATGAGGTTTGAGGGTTGGGGGAAATGACGTGGATTGAGTAATCCCCCAGGGTCTTACTGCACTTGGAAAACGAGAGACGTCCCCTATGGTCTTTGCATGTAGTTAAAAAATGATGTCTTTTCTGCACACCGCTCTGCTTTCCCCCTCATCAATTTAATAATATATGAAAACTATTATTTATATGAAACGTTAGCATCAGCCAGGAGCCTTTGAAACAACACATTTTAAACATGAGGCAGTGGTCCAATATTGCATTTTGAAAATGGTAGTACTGCATTTGTTCTGTTGTAATACATGTAACATGTGTTTAACTGAAATCAGTCACACTGTGAGAGGGTTACTCACAGCAGGAGAGACCTTATTTTGCAGTGTGCCTTGCTTTGAGCAGCTGCACTGACCAACGGAATAAATAATTTTAAATGAGACCACTATGGTAATTTTTTTTACGAACATGACTTTAGAATGTATCAAAAGCTGTTCGCATTCAGTTCGAGCTGAGTCTAAAATGATAATTATGCATCGGTAGCTGGATTATCCAGTCTGCCTTCCTTTTCACAAGTAAAAGTGAAAAGCAATGGCAGAGGCCCCTACAGCAATGCCTAGGGGCTGCAATAAATTTTAATCCGCATGGACATACTGATGATTTCTTAAAGCATTACCAGTAATGGGGGTAAAAATGTAAAGCATGACCTTATGATGACATCACAGAATAAGTTATGGAATCACCAGATTTAAGAGAGTTCTTTGTCTGGGGAGCAGGAATGTACTCACTAAGGCTATGTTCTCACTTGGCATCTTTTTTGACAAGAAAAAGTTGACTAGGGTGTTTTTGTAGTGAAAAAAAAAGCTGGCAGCATTTTTATTCCAAAAAGCAGCCTAAAGCATCTTTTGTTGCTATAACAACAGCTACTGTTACAGTATCCTAGCTAGGGCGCTATATGGAGCGGTGCTAACGTTAGATAAAACAAAGCGGTGGAGTGAGCTAGAGAAAGAACAGAGAGAGAGAGAGTGGTGCTGCTAATGCTACATAAAACAAAGCGAGTTCCCTGTACAGGGAGCACCTGGTCATATGGTATAACTCGCTGTGCTCCAACTTCATTTTTTCTTATTGTTGTGAAAACAACAGGTCTGGCTACTCCGCTTGTCATTGGTCGGCTGTCAAAAAAGCACTTGACGTAGGGCGTTTTTTTTCAGAAAAGTTGAACTTTTTTCAACTTCAAAAAGACATGTTGGCATTTAAAAAAGCACTCAGGACTTTTTTGAAAACGCGGTTTATTCCATAAGATTAAAATGTAAAACAGACGCTGGCAGCTTGAAAAAATAAAATAGGATAAGTGTGCACATATATATAACTGTCATCATACTGTCTTTTTACAATATACAGTATTACTATATGTGCACAAGTATGCACACCTGGTTCATACCTTGCAGTGGGCCAAAGTGTTGGTCAAGGGAAAAATGTAACCCAAAGATGGCGCTGAATGTAAAGTCAGGGGTTCATCATTAGGGGTTGGCCATTGGGTACTACGAATATTTATACCAAATGGCATGGCAACTTGACCAGTAGTTGTAGAGAGATCTTGCTCTGGACCAACATGTCAGATGTTGAGACTGACTGTCGGACTTTGTTATATATGTATCAAAGTGTATATATATATCGGGCCACACAATACTGGGTTGAACCAACAACACAACATGTCACCACGGATTCCTGTTAGTCTTCTCTTTCATTATGTATGTCACTGCAACAGCATGTCTTTGAGCTGTGGCACCCCATAACTTACTTGAAAGCAAACCTGCAGTAGAATAGACCATGTTAGCTTCTTACTGTGGCAAGTACATTATAGGTTCACTTCAAAGACATTAATGACACAAAGCGCCTAAGCTGCAATGCTGTTATCCTTTAAGCGAGGTATATAATGCCCAGTCCACTGGATTGTTTGAGGCAGGCTGAGTTGTTACTGTTACAAAGGGGAATTTCACATGACTGACCAGCCTGCCATGCTGTGCTTCGCTCCATCCTGACAGATAAAGACTTTAGTTGCGCCTTGTTACTGTGTTGCACTGCAACAAAACAATTTGCCTTGGCTTAAGGTCTGTAGCTTTTGTCATTTTGTAACACATGGGCAGGAAAGATGGGAGTAGCTGTCTGACAGCTGTAGACTTTCTGCTAACAGTGGTGCTCCCCTTCAACAAGTTTCTTTCAAGATGAAAGCCCTGCATGCTTTTATCCCACTTCCATATTTGATATACAAGCAGGGGTTGTGGCTCTGTTCTTGTCTCAAAGTGACATTGTGTCATTTGATCTTGGCAGACGGGAAGACATCTGAGGCCTGATTGGGTTAGAAAAAACATTGACGAGCGCATTTGACACTGTGCTAAAATATGTGCCATCCTGCTTTGAAGAGACAATTAACATGGGAGCCAATTGCTGTTGCCTTTTTTCTTTGTCTTCTCTGTCCTGTCATAACAGTGGACTGACATCTTTTTGTAGTGTGGTGCTCATTTAGCATCACCCTGACTTGAGAAAATTGGGTAAAAGATCCAAATTCTGTAGCAGTCTGGAAGACACCTCATAGGCTGCTAGGTCGCTAGATAAAATGTTACTTGTATGACATCCTTTGGCAACACTTCTGCCAAATCTACTCTTTTGTCATGCAAGACATACAATTAATTAACCTCCTGACTTACTGATAACTTGCTGCTAAATTGGTCCAAAGCAGAACTCATTTGGCTGAAACTATTTGTCCCTGAAGCCAGAGGTAGCTTCTGTGACATGAGAGGAAAGTAGGGTAAAGTTTAGAACATGAAATCTCAAAAAGGAGGACATTTTCTATTCTCCCCCTTAATTAGCTCATGCCCACATATCCACCCTCACCTAAAAGTTTCTAAATATGTCGATCGGCCTCATTAGAGGAGTAGAGCTCTGCAGTCTGGGATGTGTGATCAATGGCCCAAACTGAGAGTAGACCCATGCTGATCACTTGCTGAATCCCACTTCTGATAGGAGTTGTTGTTCAGCACCAGCAGAGCTAACTCAGTTGATTAAATATTCCCTCCGTTTTCCTCCCATCTCTGCAGGCCTGAGTGATTGCCTGGGATGGGATAGGAGGGCTTGGAGAGACAGAGAGAGAGAGAGAGAGAGAGAGAGAGAGAGAGAGAGAGAGAGAGAGAGAGAGAGAGAGAGAGAGAGAGACTGATGGAGGAATTGTGGGTTTAGCTGAGAGCACAACCTTGGCAAGTGCACGCAACCCACAGCAGATAATATGATTATCTTGGGAGAAAAAAACTAAACAAAACAAAGAACCCCACCTCGCCGCATTATAGAAAGGAAGATGTAAGAGTTGTGTCTTCCATACAGGCTTTAATTCAACAATATTTACTGGATGCCATGCTCATTTTTATCTATGCCACCAGCTTAAGAAATATTAATAAATAAATCATAAACCAATACCATGGTCCAGGGTGTATTATATTGCGGGGATGACAAGAAGCTCACTAATGCAGTGGAATTGTGCAGCATTTGTCAGTGGGAGTGAAAAATATGACGATCTAGCACATCAATCAGGGTTGCCATTTCAACATAGCAGTATTGAACAGTGTGGATTAGCCACCCACTGTGTGGAATCAGTGAGGATGATTTTTTTTTTTTCATCCACTGTCCCTCTTTTGTCTATACTGTCACTGTGTGTCTCAAAGTAATTATCAGCTGATGAATGTTTTCCAGCTCCCTCTCTGCGTTGTAGCTGTTGTCCTCTGGTAGATGCTGAAAAGAACTGTGGTACAGCAATTTCATATCTTAAGTTTTAAGTTCGGAAGCCTCCACTCAAAAACAGACAGGGTTCATGTGGTTTAATTCGTTCTCAGAATCAGCATAGTTTTTGCTCCACAGGTCCCGCTGTTTAAGATTTCCATCCATTAGTCTCGGATGAACTGCATTTTTAAAGAAAAACTACAGTTTCACACAGCTTAGATTTAATTATTTTTTTCTATCTCCGGCCATCAGTTCTATTGTTATGATAACACTGTAACCCACTACTACTACTACTACTACTATTACGCTAAAAATCCCGTTGGACCGACAAGGAGCAGTCGCATGATCAGACAGGTTGTAAAAAAAAAAAAAGCTGACTTTATAGGCAGCTTATGTAAACTTTTACTTATGTAAAAAGTCACATACTTTGAACTCCCGACCATCCATCTGATCTCCTTCCTAAGAGGTTTTGCAGCTGTATCACAATTATTGCACCTTTTAATACTGAGAGAGCGCAGCCATTATATGGATGACTGCAAGAGGTCGCTAGTCAGGAAAACATTAGTCTCGCTTTGCCAGACGTTCCTCCACAGCGCTGCAGAGGAGGGTCTGGCGAGACCACACAGCATTCTGGGATGGGAGAAAAACTCTGGTTTATTTCTTTAAACCAATCACAGCACCGGACACAGCTGAGGTGTCGCTGCAAAATAGCCTCGGGGAGGAACTTGTTTTGGTGGAACATGTGTACGTTAAAAAGTTGTTTTAGTCGTGCAACAGAAAACTCAGATTGGACAGATAGTCTAGCTAGCTGTCTGGATTTACCCTGCAGAGATCTGAGGAGCAGTTAACCATAGTCCTCAGAAATCCACCGGAGTTTAAAATTCCAACACAAAGAAAGCAGAAGGTAACGGACATCTGGTCGAAAAGGACATCCAGCGGAATTTCCGGCGGCAACAAGGTTATAGTCAAGGAACACCCTGGCATTCAAACAAATAACTTCTGCTGTTGTTTGTCCTGGTGAGGACAGCCTCCATCTGGAACTATGACCCACATTCATCTAGACATTTAATCTCATTCACATTGGGCTTTAGAGAGGATTTTCTTTTTTTACGTCATTAATCCTTTAAAGATTATTTTTGGCCATTTTTAGGCCTTTATTCGACTGGACAGCTGAAGACACGAAAGGGGAGAGAGAGGGGGAATGACATGCAGCAAATGGCCGTAGATCGGAGTTGAACCTGGGCCCGCTGCGTAGAGGAGTAAACCTCTATATATGGGCGCCCGCTTTACCAACGGAGCTAACTGGGCGCCCATGTTATTAATCCTTCTTAAAGGATTTTCTCTTCATGTTTTCACAAACTGAGTCTTGTTTTTTGCAATTTGGCCATCATTCTTGTCATCATTGATGATAACATTCTACTCATCAATGTCATTGATATAGTCACAGCTTTACAATGGAATCCAAAAGGGCAGTTGACATGAGCTACCACACAACAAGGTTGTTTGAAGGAATCCAAAGCCTAGAGCAAAGTTGAAAGTACCTGATGTTTTTATACAGCCACAAAACTTAGCAGGGAGGAGGTGTGGTGGAAGATGGATGGTTTGGTTAATGTTGGGTTCTTTCAACCATGACCATGGTTGTTTTCCAACCTAAATTAAGTAGTTCTTTTTAAGTATGTTCCCTGACTTCAAACAATATACCTAATTTCCAGAACCATGGAGGTGAACGATCAGAAAATGCTGATCGAAATCTTGACGTAACAGTTTTTGAAGGCACGACCAAACAGTGCCGTACTGCTGCGCTAATAGAGCGTTGGATCAGAATGGGTTGTTTTGGTAGGAAGTGAAACACTAGTTTGTCATTTAGTTTGAAGGACTTGTTGAAATTAGTTGTTTTGGAGAAAAAAAACTGGTAATGTTGACTTTTTACAACTGTTTGAGGCTGGTGCACTTTGCTGTAAAGCTCTATCTGTACTTGCTGCATCCTGTGATTTTCCCTGTGACATTGGTGGGTAAAATGTTGAAAGGTCCAAGTTTGATCCTTGCCTGCTTTGGCCTTTTTCTTTGACAACTCTTGCCTCTTGCTGCCAGAGAAGACATTTAGAGTCACCAAATATTATACTCTTGCTGAGGGTGAGAACAGAATATAGACTTCTGTCTGGACATGTTGTCTCCTGCTCAGTCTCTGGCTGTCTCCCTTTCTCTCACGTAGAGGAAATGGAAGCTGCTCGCTGGAGATAAGCCTCGCCTTGCCTGTGAATTGCAGCTGCCACTGTCAATATGCAGCGGCGTTTCGGTATCCATTTCTGCATGTCTTGTCATTGGCAGAAGTGACAGGTAGATTGGATGGAAGACCTGCGAGTTTGGGACGGGTCACCGGTTTGGGCATCTGACGCCTGGGATGCTGGTGTCAGCCCGCTGGCTATTGGCATTCAGACATGCAGCTCAATGTGCATTGAAAATGGGCCTGTGAAGTGAGACCAGGCTGAATGCATGTATTCCCTCCCAGAATGCATTGGATGAGGGGGATGCTGAATGAATGTGCTGGAAGTTTGAATGGAAAACATTGGTCATGCTTGTTTATTTATGCACTGTCAACAGGTCACATTTCACCTCATCAACACATGACAGTGACACACAGCAGATCTCATGTGCTAATATTACAGTTCATATAAAAAAATAATGATGGAAATTATGTAAGTGAAAACTTTCACCATGTCCTGAATCTCCCCGAGGCCTCTTGACCATTATTAAAATGACATTAAAAAAGCAATTCTATTTTCTCTCTCTCTCTCTCTCTCTCTCTCTCTTTAAATTCAAATGCAAAAGCCCTTGCAATTTCATTTTTAGGTTAAGGTTTCAACTTGGCTGCCAATTTGAAAATCAAAATGAGTCCATTTCAACATTCAATTTCATTATAATTATGGCATTGTTATAATTCAGAGTATACAAAACAAAATATCATTTAAATGTTGTCATACATAGTGCTCAAACACATGACACGTGGAATTTCAATTACACTACATTTCAGTTAGATCAAATTATATTACTAGCAGACAGTATACTTCCACATATAATAAAATACTAAAACAAAAGATTAATAAATCATGCATGCATGCTTAATGTGTCCCTAGCTACTGTTAAATGTGTAGTGTAAATGACTTGCTTGCATACTAACAGTGCTATGTGTTAAAATATGGTTTGATAAATGAGGCTCATTTTATTTAAACAGCACACCTACTAGGCGACAGCCAATTACCCTTGCGGGCCAGCATGCAGGAATTTGGTCCTCAATATGTTTTGACAGCGCGGTGCTATATCATAGTTAGCCCTGCAGACACACTCGTCAGCCTCATATTTGATCCTGAACACAAAAGCTGTCAGCCAGGTCAGAGGCTTGGGGGGTGGACATTGTCTGCAAACTGCAGCCATATCTTCCAACAAATGGGATACGAGTTTGATGTTGTGGTGGTGTGTCGTGGGAGGTGGGTGCAGTGACATTATAAAACTCACATAGGCAAGGTGACAGAATCCAGGCTACTAAAGCATGCAGAGGCCCTGAGAAAATAGCACTGTATAGAAAGCTCCATGCCTCAACCAATATTTTACTGAAAAGGAACAGCTGAAATAGCATTCTGAAATAAATAAGTATTTAGAAAATAAGCATATTATGTTCATGTTTTTTTTCCTCCAAACCCAACGTCTGAGGAGAATGTTGATATTAGTTTCATCCTATGTACCCAGTAGCCCCAGGGCATGGCGACCCAATTTCTACCAGGATATAGGTATCTGGAATGGGGAAAAAGCTCCTGGAAATACAAGCAAAACCATTGCATTTTGAATGGGATCAGATGGGTCGGCCAAACCATATCTGGAGGTAGTAGTGCACACGCCATGATCGGATGTGATCCCAATGTGGCGATTCAGAATGTATATAACGAGAATGCTTACCATGTGAAAATGTGCAAAGGCGTTATTCTTGAGATAACGGATGCAGGTACAGATCACATGTAATACCAGGAGTAAATGGGGTTGCTAATCCAACCTTAAAACCAAGACGTACAACAACTGCCTTGTTTACATCTTGTATTAGATAGTTAGATTCATCAAAAAGGTCCTACATCTCTGGCTACAGCAAGGTACACTTGATGTGAAGATAATGAGCAACCTGGCAAATTAGTTCTGAGAATGAGGCCCTTGATTAAATCACAGCAAACCTAACGTTATGCAACAAAGTAATATAAGCTTAAGAGATCCGCCTCTGAGCCGAGATACATTTTGACTTTATCTTATGTTGTGCTGCAATTCTTTTACTGTTATCATGCTTTTAGTTGTCTTCTGTATTAGTATTCCTATTGTTTAGTATTCATTTGTTTTGATTTTGTGTGCCTCTTCAGCACTGCATGATCAACTGTGGTTGCTTTAGAGGTGTTATGCAGATAAAGTAAAATCACCTCATAGATTTCAAGGTCTAACTTAATTATACATGTTCAAGCATTCACTCCCAACACTCGAATATAATAATAATAATATTGATGCTGTTAGTCATGGAAAACCTTAAAATGTGAATGGTCATATCTTGATTATGTACCTGTAATGATGCAGTACATTGGGGAGCTTTTATTGTAGTGTATACATATTTCATCCCTTAATGATCTTCATACCTGCCTCCCCCCCTCCACACTGTACTTTTACTCTATTGGAGCCATAAAGTAGTCTGCTCCATAAGTTATCTGATGCAAACTAGCTGCGGCATTCCAGCTTTAAGGTCAGCCAAGGATCCCTTGCTCCTGAGGCAGGAGGAAGGGAACAACTGTTCACGTGGAAACTCTGAGTGTGACTCTGTGTGTGTAATGTGCACAATCACCTGCAGTGAAGTAGGGCAGCATCCATGCACGCTCAGGCTTAAGTCAAAGGGACATGTTCATCATTTGCACCATGAACCTCTTGTTTATTCAAATACAGTTGTCATTGTATTTGTTTTGTATCCAATTTTAGTAAACGTCTATAATCTGAATCATAGGATCATATTTTCCTGAACTAACAAACTAAAAACACGGCTAAAAAAAAAGGCTAAAGCTTTTCAACCCTATTTTCCTATGTTGTAACCGGCAGCAACAGACCTGGCTGCAATGTAACCCTAAGGGGCAAATGTTTAGCATCAGTTTGGTCCACTAAAAGTGGATGAAAAGTAATTGGTCACCACAGTCATTACAATTTATATCCTCTGGAAACCATCAATATCTCTGCCAGATTTCATGGCACTTCATCCACTGCTATCAAGATACGTCACTTTACTTTGTTGGCAGCTGCTTTTATGTTGTCTTCAGGTGATATTGGGCGAACTCCAAAAATGACATTATGTTGCTTCGACTTCATCGAGTACACATTTAACTTGTTCAACGTTGCAAATGAGTGGGTTTTAATTAAAAGTAATCAACCTCGAAACAACTCACAATTTACCTTATTTCTTAAACTAAATACAGTTGTATTATTGTAATTACTTGCGATTTCATTTTTTTAATTACCTTGGACTGCTGACATTGGTGGATTTCATGCTATGTTAACTAGCTTATGTTGACGCATATTAGCAATTCATGACTCCAGGTGGGAAATATCAGAGCCGGCAAAAAAATCAACAACAAAACAAAAAGAAGGAAATTGGATGAAAGCAGGTTCCATCACAGTGTGGATGTTTCTGTTGAAAGGATGCTTTTTAATCAGGTTTTGGGTTCAACTGTTGGTAATGACGTTGTGCCTGTGCCTGTTTATTCAACAGCAGCAGTGCTGAAAAACAATTAGCTACATACAGCTGTACTGATGATAATATGAAAGCAGTAATTGTCAGAAGAGAAAAAACTAGGAATATGATTCAGCATGAAACTCACCTGAAGATAACATAAAACATTGGGATGCACTTGACATAGACTTCCGACAATACATCAACATTAAGTTGCCCCATATGTTGATATGGGGCTCTGCAGAGTGACTGCAGGGCATCCCTGTTCAAACTGAAGAATAAAAGTTTACTCTAAAGTAACTGAGCAAGTTCTTAACCTTATGTACTTTAAAATGGCAACTGAATGACTTTTTTTTTTTTTTTTTTTTTTTTTAAGTCACAGGCCTGTGACAGTGTCAGGAAATAAAATGAAAACTTGGTCAGATTGTGAGACACTTTCCTTTAGAGTGCACTTTGCTGCACTGTCATTTCACTTTTTATTCCAAATGACCTTCACAGCCCTTTTTACCCCCAAAAGCTTCGCCTTACATGAAAGTTCTTCACTATTTTCCTCTTGCAGTGCAATTACACATATACACAACTTGCACTGTAGGTTTTACAAGATTAGTTTGAGTTCATTTCAATGGGTATTAGGATTTTGATTGATATTAAGTTGTACATTGTACATTTACCAACAAAACATAGTTGTTACCAGCTCAACGTATTCATTTCCTTATTATTATTTATTTATATTATTTTTATTTTCTCATTCACACAAGAAAATAACTTCTGTGCACAAGATACATGCATACACATCTTCGTTGTCTTTTCACTGGCACTAACCACATGTGCTGTGTAAGTGCATGAATTAAGAAAATACGTGTTGAAGTGTAACTTCATGACCACATTAACAAACTAGAAGGGCACTCGGAGAGCGCAGACCTCCGCCAAGGCATGCCCTATTTCACAGGGTTAATGCAGTGAGAATGTAGATGGTTTTCCTTGACCCATGCTACACCCTTCCACCAAGTTTCATGAAAATGGGGCCAGAAGTGTTTTCTGTGACCCTGCTGACAGACAAACAAACCAATCATCCAACCATCTCAAGACAGCTAATTAATATCTCTGAACATGCAATGCATGCTATAAGTCTAATTGTCCCCTTTGGGATCCATTTTTAATTTTTTTTTTTAATTAATTTATGCACCTTTATGGACCTGAGGACCTCTGGTGGGACCTGCAAGGCATACCTTACAAGGGGATGGAAATCACTCAAATTAATCCATTTAGAGGAAGGATGTAGGATTTATTTTTGCATCACTTATCTCCTATCTATATGTTTGACATGTTAAAGCTGTTTCATGCTTCTTGTGTTCAGGGCGGTCGGGGCACTGCAGACGGCGCGCATGGTCGCCACAAACTGTCTGGTCTTTCATACTGATTGCAGTCAGAGCGGCTCAAAGAACGGACTTCTTCTCTCCTGTAGCCAATCATTGCAAAACGGTCTATGCGACCACGTCCGCATTGTTACAATATCTCGGTGGTGTGTGGTTCGGCAATCAGACCCTCCGCGCACAGTCGCCCAGGCCACATTTGTGCCATATCGCCGTCCATACCGCGCCGGCCGCGCTAAACGCAAGAAAGCATGAAACAGCTTTTAGGGTGGTTCAGTGGTCAATCAACAACTATGGGGATGTCTTTTTTTCTTGTCGAAAAATCGGGATGGCTTTATGGCATTGTCCCTCTTACGGTATGATTGTTTGTAGGCCTGTGCTGAAAAATTGCATGTGATTATCCTAGATATATGTTCTGGTGTTGCTTTTGTGTTAACAGACACAGTGATGGTCTGGGCGGATTTGGTTTGTGCACCATGAAAACCAGCTCTGGCCTCCATTTTTGGGCTAGCACAAAAATGTCACTAAATCATCAAATGTAAATATAGCACATAGCAGTGTAAGTATTGGTATTAGGGGACCCAACACTGTGTCATTGCCATGGGCGTAAATCTGATCTAACAGTAGGGGGAGACAATAAACATAAAATTTCTGAAGAGCAATTTTTGAAGGGGACACAAATAATTCAGCCACAATTATACTTGTAGAGGACCATTGTACACAGAGGAAAGCCTTAATACTATCATTAGTGTAGCATGGAGACTGTACCATTATCCTTCTTTTCAGCATTTCTCTTGATTCAATAAAAAAGCTGACCAAATTATTCTTCTTTAAAACCATGTATTTATTTCTAAGTTGTTTACAATCAAGCCACAAAAATACCTTAAAACATGACTTATTTTGAAAATATTTCCCCATATAAAAGAAATACAATGCTTTTGTACACTTGTTAAATTAGCTGATCATAATGTTAATTAGTGAGCCACTGGTGAAGCTCATCTGCTCACCCTGATAGCCACACACCTCCAAAAATATGACCTAAGCTCAACACACTTACCTGAGACTCTCCACCTGACTGTCCCTGGTCTCCCTGAGACTCTCCACCTGTCTGTCCCTGGTCTCCCTGAGACTCTCCACCTGACTGTCCCTGGTCTCCCGGAGACTCTCCACCTGTCTATCCCTGGTCTCCCTGAGACTCTCCACCTGTCTGTCCCTGGTCTCCCTGTTCCTCAGTTCTTTCTGTCTCCTTTGCCTGTGACATAGTGACGTTAGTAGGCTATTTCCATAAGCACCCATTCTTATAAAGATGTTACCAAATTGTCTTGATATGAGGACTTATTTTACTTACTTGGCGTTTTGGTGTACTGAAAAAGGATCTTATGTCTGTCTTTCATTTCTCTGTCATTTTATCAGGGCAACAACGACACAAATCTTTAACGTCAGATGTCTCAATATGAGTTAGTTTCATAGGTTCACCACGTGGTCATATTATAATTATAAAATGATCTTGCGTCCTCCACATAAATATTAGGTTTCGTCTGGGACAGAGGATATATATGTAACTGATCAGCCACTTAACTTCATATTCAGCAAAACACAACTGTAGATCTTCAATATTAACCCTAATATCAGTTCACACACATAAGCTAGGTAACGTTACATTATATTAAACTAACATAGCGAACTTTTTGTCATGACTAATTCATTAATTACTCAGCATCATTTCTATTTGAGAAAAGAACAACTTCATCCGATGTTTAATGTGAATAAAACAGCCTTGAGCCGCCTACTTACTACATTCCTGTCACTACCGATGTGACTGTGAGTCTAGTGCAGATCCTAAGGTACAGCAGGCAGTGGACCAAACCACTGTGAGGCAAGGGAGGGGGGACTCAAAATGTTTCTAAACTTAAAAAGCATTTTTTGGGGTTTCTATTGTTTTGCTACTTACACAGATATTTTAAGTATACATCATTATGTTATTTACAATACACAGCATTGTTTTAATGATATTTCTAGGGGGGGACAACCATTAGATGGGGGGGTCCTGACCCCACCGACACCCCTGGGATTTACGCCCTCGGTCATTGCAGAGCCTTACTGTGACAGAAATAAAATAAGAATGGTGATATTATATGAAGTAGATGTAACAAAAGCAAAGCAGTTCTTGATTTAGATTGGAGTTGGTAAAAGGGATGTGACAGTCAAGGAGACAGACAACAGAATATTATATTGGATGTGATGTTACACCACTGGGTGCAACAGAAGCAAGATCCTGAAGCAGTCATTTAAAATTATCATTGAAACTAATTAATTCAATAAATAGTCATGGCATTATGAGAGGCAACACCAAAGTAGTGACGCCTTGTAGAGTAGCTGCACAGGAATGTTCACAGTGTAATTGGAACCTCCATTAATCCAATAAGCAGTCAAATGCAGTCAGTGATGCCATCTTTCAGTCTGTGCTATATTAGAAGGTTAAAAACATAATTGCCAGGTACTGAATCACTGACAATTCTGGTGAATATGTAACTGCTTTAAAATTAAATCACAACCTTTTTAAAAATGATTGTGTGGTCCCTGCCGAGTCTTGCTCTTTTTAACACCTTGCTTCATTTTTTTCAACGAAGAGCAAAAACACTAAAAATGCAATACCAGCTACAACTATTCTGCAGCAATAAATGTAGCCCCCACTTTGTTTCCCTGCAAAGTCCTTGCTCCGAATCTTGCCAAGACATGGAGTAATGCTATTTTTGGCGTGTGTGTCTATGAAAGCACACATTCAGGAAGTCAGCGCACGCAGACAAATGCGTGATGTCAGTTGGAAGGTGTTCATCAGATTTTGAATCCTTCCCTTATACTGTCAAATAATCCTCTCGAAATACAGCTCTCTCTTGCTCGGTCTGCCTTGCCCCCACCCCTTTTAAAATAAAGACACAGCAGCAACCTGGCAAGTGGCAATGGCAAATCAGCAGCCTGGCAAAGGACATGAATCACGAGAAGTTTCCAAGAAAGGCTTGAGCCGTCAAAGAATAGAGGCTGTCAGGCTGCTGAAATCTGCCTTCTCATTCAATTAAGGCAGTTGGGAAATATTAAACTGTGCAGTAGTAGGTCAGACAGCATTGCTGCTGCACTCTTCTGACTATTTTTTATTATTTTTTATTTGGTTGAAAACCCCCTCAGTGTTTATTTTATTTGGACAATAACCATTTTCCTTGTCGCGTATGGCTTGGGTGTCTGCTGCTTCACACTCTTCTGTAGGTAAATTTGAACCACAAGGTTCACTATTAGCGTACCGTGTCAAATTAGAGAATAAATGGAGCCAGCTTGATTGAAGCTTGACACACACCTGTTCCCAGCTGTAACCACACTTGAGCATTTGTTTGCCTGTCACCTAGAATTAAATTCAAAGCTGCTTTTCCAGCAGTGCCACACTTCTGATAAGATAACACTATTTTTTTTTAAAAAGGTTGACATGTGACCCTGTCAAGCAGAACACATCTTAACTCCTCCGCTTTTTCTTTGACTTTCAGATCTTTGTTCTTCCTGTTTTTTTTCCCCCCGCTCTTCTTCGCTTGTTCTGTGTAACTCTGTCATGTGTACTCTCATGGTGACACATCGTATGAGGACAATGACAAATGTGAAAGCACAGAGAGAGACAGGCTGCTCAATGTTTCTGCTTTGTTTAGAGAGCCAGCCGCTCTACGTGTTGATCATCTTCTCACATGTCCTTCTCTTTACTCTTTTCTGTTAATGTTCACAATGTCAGACAGTTGATAGGTTGCCTAGTCTCGATCAAGGTAACTGGTTGAGTGAGCAAACATACTGCTGCTCCATGTGTTGCACTTTTAGTAGCTTGTGTCGCTTGGATCAAAAGCAGGCCGGCCTGTCAGGATTAAATGGACTCAATATAGTAAGACAGCTGTACTGTTTCCTTGAAAAATGTCATAATAAATCAAAAATACCAGAAGTCACAGCAACTCCAACTCCTTTTGTTTGTTGACTTCACCGTAATTGAAGGAGCTTCTGAGTCAAAAAGAGAAGTACACATAGTTATAGGCAGTATATATGTTTGTATGTTTGCAAACGTCTCTCCCACGTTCTCAGAGCCCAAGATGACGCCTTCAAATGTCTTGTTTTGTCTCTACAAAACAGTCCAAAACATAAAGATTTTGAATCCAAAATGACGTGAAACAGAAGAGCTGCAAATTCTCAACAGCAAGAAATTGGAACTAGAATTTTCTTTTGCTAATAAAAAAACTAGGGCTGTCAAATGATTAATTTGTTCTTAATCGCTGAATTTCTGTAGTTAATCACGATTAATCGCATGTTTTATCACATGATTACAATTCTATTATTTTGCATTTCAGAACTGTTTTTAAGTACATATTAACAATGGAAAGCAATTCTTACCAGTGGATCTTGATTGGGAATCAAATGAATGCAAAGAAAGTTGCTTTATGAAGTTGACTTTAAGATTTGTATTTGTTTATTATTTATTTACTGTAGACAAAAGACAAATATGTGAAGCTGTCATTATAGCACAATTCAGAACATGCCAACCGTTGTATATCTTTAAGACCCGAGTCCTCTACAATGCTGACAGGTCTGCAGTTAGTTGCCACCCATCTTGCAAGAGCTGTAGTAATTTTTTGGGATTTGGTTTCATCCACAGGTCGGCAGCTAGCACTCTCCAAAATAGTGCTTTGCCTGAGCCCGCTAGCATCAACCTGAGTCACGTTAACTGTACTATGCTAAGCTCGTAGGTGGTAGCTCAAGCTTGACGTGCTTCGGTGATATTTTAATTCGGCTTTACACAACGTGCATATGGCTTTCGACTTGTCTACTGAGCCGTCCGGGAGTTTTGGAAAATAAAAAGCTCCATTCAGAATTGTGTTGCCGCTGTCTTTCTCCATCATGCCTGCAGCCTGCGGCAGCAGGAAGTATGGCAGCTTGATGATAAGTAAAGGTGCGGCAAAGGGTCAAAATAGTAGCCTAGCTAGATTCTAGTCAGTGATTTTAGAACAGTAAGGGGCGTTGTTAGGCATGACCCGAAGCCGAGTGAAGTGTAAAATAAATTAATAAAAGGCGGCATGTGATAAAAAAAAATTAACGCGTTATGCTCGGCCGTTAATCTCATCGCGATTAACGCGTTAATGCTGACAGCCCTAAAAAAATCGTAAAGGTCCCATATTGTAAAAAGCGAGATCTCCATGTCTTTTTTTTTAATTATAAAGCAGGTTGATGTGCTTTATAAACACTGTGAAAGTATTGAAACGCTCAGTCCACAGAGAAATGCACACAGCCCATATTCAGAAATGGTGCCTTCAAACGAGACGTCAAGACTTCCTGTACGGTTGTGATGTCACAACTGATCTATGTATAGGTAGAAAGTGGCGCTACAGTGCCGTTACAGTTATTCCAGTGTGGCGCAGTGCATTCTGGTAGTTGTAGGTTTCTGACTTTTTGAGTGAAAGTGAATACCACAGCCTCCTTTCTCTGTTTACTCGGTTGCACTAGTCTGGCATTGCCAGACCTCTCAACAGCGCTGTGGAGTAAGATACATACAATTAATTATATTATTGATTTATATTTTCTAATTGTTTCAGCACTAAATAGTCGTCCTAAAACAAGAAAAAAATGTCTGAAGTTAAAAATATATATATACGTTCATCCACAGTAGACCTACTGCTGTGTACTCACAGCCCAACACACAATCGTAAGATGGAAGGAAATAGACCTAAAGCGCAAAAAAAGATTTTTGGTCACAGTTAACAGTGTGAAACGCAAGGTAGGCGTAGAGCGCTGTATTGATTAAGACGGAAAGGTATCTGTTAGGTCAGACCTGTGTGAGACAGATGACTTGAAAACGTGGCTGAAACAGATCCAGTTCTGCAGGCTGCAGGATGATTTGAATCACTTCAACCTCCAGTTAAATCATCAGTCTAACTGACAAATGGCAACTTTTTATTGTCCTGCATCATTCATCCACAGCGATAGCGATATAAATGTAATCGTCAACATTCAGTCATTCAGTTTAAGTGTAAAAACGTCCTGTGCAGGCTGAGCTATTGTTTTCCTACAGACCAAGTAGCGAGTTCACCTTGTACCACTGATGAGGATTTCAGCTAAGTATTCAAAGTCAAGTTTACTATCAAAGTGGCTACATGTCTCAAAACGTCAAAAGTTTGGATTCACGTCAAGCATCTTAAATACGACCAATTTTCAAAAGCAGAACATTGGTTTTCAGATTGATGAATGTTCTTATTCTATCTCACTTCATTACGATATAAAAAATCTACTTGCATTGAAGAGAACTCACTTGATATAGGTAATCCATCACATTAAACAGCATGTCTTCTTCTGTTTTTGTCAACATTAGGTTGTAGTTGGATGGGAATGCAGTTGAGAGCAGATAGCCATTTTGAAAACAGATGTTGGTGCATTCATGTCCTTGTGCGAATGCAGGACAAAGCCAGCCACCCCTTTATACTTCAAATTGAGCATCCCTGACATAGCTGTACTGTTCACTGCTAACTATAATTTTGGTGTACTGTGCTTTGTAAGAATATTTCAAAAAAAGGCTTACAAATGTCTTAAAAGGAAGTACAATTCTTGTCGGCCTACCAATGTTGTTCGATCCCTGGCCATGCAGCCAGTTGAAGTGTCCTTGGGCAAGACAATGGACCCTGAATATGCTTCCGACTATCAGTGTATGAATGTGTGTGAATGTTTTTTTGTAATATGTTAAAGTGCTTTGAGTAGTCGTTAAGACTAGAAAAGTGCTATATAAATACAGTCCATTTACCTGCAGAAAAACATGAATGCAGACTTCTTTAATTAACATGTTGCCCTGTTGAGAAGTTGGAACTATCCTTTGCCTGTTGATGCCTATTCTCTCTAAAACCATATGTCCTTTCTGAAGTTCTTATACTATCATACCTTAAGGAAGGTCACAAGAAATATTCTAACTGTGGGGTTTTTGGATCTCAAGCTGATTTTAAAGGATCAAGCAGCCGCACGTTGAAGTGTTTTGCGGACATGAATCATACGGGGATGATTAGTTTCATTTTTCACAGACTGCTACAAATCAAACTCATTAGACTTGTAACAATTTATGTATAACATCATTATATTAAAGCTATAGTGCATAGTTTCATGCCGCCCCCATGAGGAATTCTAAGTAATGACAACAAAACTGTTGGCGCGTCCACATCATACAAGCCTCATTTGGCAATGGCTTGAATGTAACGGACGTTCATTAGTATCGAAACGTTACGCGCTAAAGCTTTCAACACTCAACCCTTAAAACATTGTTTTTCCCCAGCAATCCATCTTATTACAAACTGACAAGATCCATGAATTTAGTTTCCAAGCTAAAGACAAAACTTCCATTTTGTGAAAAACACTCAATTCTGATCACTGGATGAAGAAAACCTTATGCTTAGAGGAACACTAAGGTTCATTGCAACGTATTGTCTTAGCTCTGGTTATCGGTTTTATTGGTTTTTGATAACATTGTAATCACTTGAGTAATTTCTAATATCTGGGTACATGGTGTCATCACAACAACAACATCTTGGGTCAACAAACACGAGCGGTCTCATGATCAGTCAAGAGGTTAGGCAAACGTATTGAGAAAATGTGTGCATTATAAAAGTAAACTCAACTGCAGTGTCCTGCCCCAGTTGCACATTTGTAAAAATCTGTGTAAGAGGTAACCTTGAATATTAATGCAAGATCACGGCTTTAATTGCACCCTTACTTCAGCAAGTCCCCTTCTTTCTGTTCGATGTGATTCAAGCTAGCGAGCAGTGTGAATATGCTGAAAGAAAGTCTGCCTTCCTCACATGTACCATGCCTCTCAAACTTTAACAGTAATTACCTTCCCATGATTTTTTCTTTGTGATTCTTTTCTTGTAAATATTACAGCTGAAATCCATTATTTAATATTTTCTCCTCTCCTTTTTTCCTCTCCTTTAGGTGAGTGTCAGTCAACAGTGTGTGGATTATTCCAGTCAGCTGTGAACTCCTGCTGAGTCCCTCGGCATTGCCTTTTCCTTGCACATCGTTGTATAATTCTGCCATCAGGTTTGAAAAGATTGCCCCCTTTCACTGTGATTTGCAGTGATTTTGATCAAAGAGAAAAGGCAGAGTGTGCCCGGAGAGACGGGCTTCATGCAGTAAAGTACTGTGGCGTTCTGGTGTCTGTTGGCTTGAGACATATGGAGATAAAAGTAAATGTCATTTGCGACTCAGGGCTTTGGTCCCACGTTCATTGTCTCAGTTTGACTTGATCTCTGTTGACTCTGTTAGCTTCTAGGGAAACAAACGGCTACTGTAGTTAGAAAAACCTATAGTTGTCTTTTTTGGGAGTACTTATTATTCTAACGTGTTCTCTCCAGCTTCTAGTGTACTGTGGGCTGTTTATTGATTACTGCTGACTGGAAATAGAAAAATGTCTCGCTGAGTATTCTTTTTTTAGCAAGTCCTTACATTATTTCTCTGGACATTGAAGCATTTATGTTTTGTTCGTTCGTGCAGTTTTCTGGAGTGTGTTTGCAAGAAAATCTCTGACCTTTAAAATATTCTAATACATTTTTGCAAATGGTGAACAGAATGAGCAGCTTGCCGCTATTTAACACTCACTTGCAACAAGTGAGTGTTTATCTATTGTATATTGTATTGCAAAACGCTTAACGTCTCCTGCCCATCCTGCCCTTAGGACACACTAGCCAAGCCTACAATAAATGATAGCAATAAGATCCAACAGAGATTGAACATAACGTAAGCAGAATTAGTTGCAGAATGCAATCAGTGCAGCCTCTAGCGATTTTATACACACATCATTTTATTGCTGGATCATGTTATGTACAATATACCAACCCTATTTCCCGATAGAATTTGTTCAAAATTTGTTTATTATTAGGAATAAACCCCTTGAGATGTATCATCTCGTTTTTGAAGGGGGCCCAACATATAACACGATCATTACATAACAACAAAGAAGTGAAAGAAAAAAAAAAAAAACATAAATAAATAAAATAAAAATACAATTAAATAAGGCGACGCACATATACAAAAATAAAGAACAACAACAACAATACATGCATATGTTTATCAATACATTACAACCATCAAATGGCCAAGATGGCCAATAATAAGTAAATAAGTAAACCGTAGAGTGTGAGTGGATTTCTAACTACAGTCAAATATAAACATTAGGTATGGACAGTAGGCATAAGGATTGCCATGCATTGAACATAACGTAAGCAGAATTAGTTGCAGAATGCAATCAATGCAGCCGCTAGTGATTTCATACACACATCATTTTATTGCTGGATCATGTTATGTACAATATACCAACCCTATTTCCCGATAGAATGTTGATATGCACGATAATGCGATCAAGAATGCCATAAAAAAAGTATTGATTTCTACAAAATCAATTGATATAATAGGAAATATTTATGATATGAATAGTTTATTTTACATTATAATGAACAAAACATGACAATTTGTTTGAATATGCAATTTACAACAACATCATGCACGTTTACACCAATCCATTTTACACGATATAACTCACACAATCAACAGGAATAGGAAGAAATAGGCCTTCTTTTATTCATTTCTACCATAGCATAGATTTCTGGCACAACTTCACCTACATCCGAGGTGCATGGAAAGGGGAATAAAAAGTCTTGTTGAGGTGAAAACTACAGCAACACTTGTAGTATAAACAACAACTTTTGTGAGACCAACACGGTTCAGCTTTTGGTCTTCATCAGGGTCATCCTGTGTCACCGGGCTGCGTATACTGTATGCATTCAAAGTTTGGGAAAATCCTCTAGGGTTTAAACTGTATGGGCCCTATTTTAACGATCTAAGGTTCAAAAGGGTTGTACAATCAGAGTGTCATCTCCCATTCCCTTTAAAAGCCAGGCACGTTTGTACCTTGGTGCATTGCTATTATGATGGTGGATTTGCTAAGCAGGAAGGAGAGATTTTCAGGAGAAGAAACTGCTCGTGCGTGAAGTGAAAGCGTGCAAGCAGATCATATTGTAATACTATTTCACATTGTAATATTTTTAATCTTCTGCATGTTTGTATGCTGCTGGGCGTCCCTGTGTGTGTGTAATAAGCATAGTGTGTGCACGCTGTGCACGAGCCTAGACACATTTTACTAATGTACTTTTAAAATACCAATGAAATGCTGCGTTATTGACTTTAGACCAGGCTTTTGTTAGTCAATGGCGCAATCACTTTCCGCTGCCTCAAGACAATACGCCAAGAATTCACCTGAACGCACCTCCCTGTATGACCAGCACGCCCATTGGCGCACAGATGGGCGCAGGTGCATTTGATATTTGAACAACGTGGGCGTTGGACGGGAAATTGACAACTGCGTCGGTCTTAAAGTAGCAAAGAGACTTGCGTTGGGCTTTGTGCTGCGCTGCACCGGGTGCAAGATGCTCAATGGTGTGTTAAGCCCCCAACGTCTCCTTCCAGGCAGCACTGCGACCGTTGACTTCAAGGCACCTAACCCTAACCTTAACCATAACCCTAACCATAACCATAACCATTGCCTAATCAACTTCAAGGCAGCGCTGCGACCGTTGACTTCAAGGCACCTAACCCTAACCTTAACCATAACCCTAACCATAACCATAACCATTGCCTAATCAACTTCAAGGCAGCGCTGCGACCGTTGACTTCAAGGCACCTAACCCTAACCTTAACCATAACCATAACCCTAACCATAACCATTGCCTAATCCTAGTGCCTTCCAGGCAGCGCTGCCTGGAAGGAGATGTTGGGGGCTAAAATAAAGATAAGGACTCTAGGACTCTACAGGAGTCAATAGTCAAACTTGGGGTGATTAAAAATAAGTATATTTCTCAGTTGTCAGGCCTTTATCCTGACGTATCCTGTAGCAACAAAGTCAAGAACTTTGTCAGAACATAATCAATAGTATGGTGCATGACAGAGCAAACATAGTAAAACGTAGCAGTTCTTCTCAAATTCAACTTTTTTTATTTTTTATAATAAAATCCCATTCTACTTTTTATATTAGTGTGTACAGACAGATTAGTATGACCAGATAGTAATTAGTACATAACAGAGATGCATACTACCTCTACAGTTATAAGATCTGTGTTTACACTACATGTGCCTCTATTTAATAGAAGATGCTTGATTACATTTTGGATCACCTTGCTACATAAATTAGTATATTAATGAGGGAAATGGCAGGAGATTAGCAGCTTAACTGGTTCTTGTCAGACGTTTTACATGATTAAATTAATGTTACATGATTTAGGAGATAAATTAAGACTAAGTGATTTTCTTTAAAGTAGAAAAAAGTAAACCAAGCAGACCCCAAGTATAATATAGCACACTGACACACACCTTTTAAAAAGTAAAGTATTATATTTTTGTGATTGCTCGAGTAGAGCAATCATAAAAACGAATCACTGATCTCAAATCTTGGCCAAATTTCAATTAGATGTGTTGTGGATATTGATGGCCTCCAAAAGTTGAATTTGAACATTGTTAGTGACCCTTAGGCCTTACCTCATGTGCCACTGTCAGGTCAAAGACTTTGATTCTTGAGTTTTCTTTTCAGGAAACTTTCTGTGGAAATTCACCGCAGGATTAATACAAACGTTTTTGGTGACCTCATTACCTATTGCCATTGACGTTTCTACCTATGAATAAGAAATGTAAAAATGTATTTTCAAAACCTCATGGAGATTTCCATGGAGAAAGCTGAAAGGATTGCCTGTAGATCTTAATGACCACTGTGTTTCCCCTAGTGCCAGCTCCAGGGCAAACTTAACATTGTTAAATAGGTGCTGGTATCAGTCTAGGAGTGACACAAATCATCAGTATTTTAGTGATTTATATCAACACTTTAATAGAGTGGGATTTAGGCAATATTTCAGCCTCTATGAGCTACTCTTAGAGCCTAAAACCTTTAGTCTAATTGCTTTTAAATCTCACAAACATTTGCCATCAACAGACGCAATTTAGACGAGCCTTTTGTAAGAAGCCACTATTAAATATTGATAGGAGGATTTGCAGATGCAATTCTGTAACAATAAAATGTGATGCATTGGTGTAATATGTTTTTTTTTACTCTGCCCTGGCAGTTAAGACCAGTCTCTCCAGCAACACTGACACACATGCACACACATGTACACACACTCCAGTGGTCATTAAAAGCTCACGTCACCAGGGTTATATCCCTGGCAGCACCTGCCAAGGCCATTATCTGCCACCCTGTCCTAGACGAACGCTTTGGCATACATCTGACCAATTAGGCCAGATTATTGGCAACCTTCCTCGGCCTTGCCCCATTGTTAAGACCCCTAATTACTAGCGGTGTTCAGCGCTTTCTCTTTCTCTCGCTCACTGTGGCACAGCCAGGGGAGGCTGAGTGGGAAAAGATAGGGAAAAACAGAGGAATTGAAGAGGGACAAAAATGAATGGAGGTGGATGACCAAAGGTGTGGGGTTTCATTAGAGGCAGCCACGAAAGGGGATGTCACCTTCCATTTGAGACACCACTGTACATTAAGTGTGTGAGTGTGTGTGAGGTCCCCATGGGAAATAGCAGAAAAGCAGTATCCACATGTCATCAGTAGAGTGACTGAAGTCTTTCTGAGGCATAATGAAAGCTGTGGACCCATGTTGGTGAGGTGTTGGCTTTTCTGTTTGATTTCGGCAGAGTGGCAAATCATGCCTGCTGGGCAACTGCAGCTTTAATGGAGAATGGCACACAAACAAGGCTCATATGGACACTAGTGTGCACAACCAGGTGGACTCACACCCCCATATGTGCACACACATGAGGACAGTATATAAGCGTCCATAACTGTTTTTGCCCACAGTGCATTAGCGCAAAATTTAATTTAACAATGATGGGCAAAATACCATTTAGACAGTTTTGAATAAAACAAAGAATCAGTAAATGATGGTAACACACACTTTATATGGAGGACTTCATAAAAGCCCTCTCCGAAAGCACTAGTAACAGGGAACACGTTATTTAGAGTTCTAAAAAGGGGCTATCTTTGTGGCTAGCCTCTTATCAGCATTATTGACAAGCTATATTAAGTTATTACACCTTGCTACATATTATAATGTGTTGCCTACATTCTTCTTTTTCCATGTCTTAGGTCAGGTCTCCCTTAAAAATGAGATCTGAATCTCTCACCTGATTGAATGTAAATGTCCACACTGTCCGGGCCAGTAGCCATGGCTGGAGTAGCCGCAGCTACTCAACTGGCTTCTTCTGACGAGCTGGTGACGTTTAACCTGCGAAGATCTTGGTCTTTGTGTTCGGTAAAGTCTGCCAGATTAGAGTATTTGATCTTTTTTTTCACCATCCTTAATTAGACATATTGAGTCACATTACACACTGATTAGAAGGATTAAATTCTAGGGCTGGATTTTTAGTCGCTTGCTTATGATTTTGAATTTTTTCTGAAAGTTTTCCTTTCTTCTGGAATTGAACTGTGGATTTTAACAGTAAGTTAAAATGGTAAATGGTAAATCAACTGCATTGATATAGCGCTTTTAAAGGGCCTTTCCGGAAATAGTGCTTTACAATTCACACACACATTCATACACTGATGGTGGCGGAGCCGCCGTGCAAGGCACTGGCCTGCCCATCAAGAGCAACTTAGGGTTCAGCGTCTTGCTCAAGGACACTTCGACATGCTAACAGGAGGAGCCAGGGACGACCGGCTCTACCTCCTAAGCCAAATCCAACTCATTGATGATTGATTTGAATTGTTGGGACACACGTTGCAATAGCTAATATCTGTCGTGATATTGTTATGTATTATATATATATTATCTGACAAGTGATGACTTGTCAAATGTAAAGGCTGACAAAATATGTGATGTTTTTAGAATTCGACTGACCAAAAACTATTGCAATATGCTTCCTGTCCATGCATTTGGTTTGCGGTTGTATTACTGCCATTATATTTTCTCTGTTTTTCCGTTTGTTGGTTTGCATCAGCAAAAGAAAAAAGAAAAAAAAAAGGTATGACCAAAGAAAGTCTTCAACTCTGAGATTTCATCAGAATATTGGCTGGCTTGATTATTTACCCATGTCCTGTTTATCTCTAACTAAACCCACAGCCCTTGTCCTTTCCTTTACCAACCAACCAAAACACACACACACACACACACACACACACACACACACACACACACACGTTTACTTTTATATACTCCACCTCAGCTCTGGCTGACATATCGCCAAAGGTCAGACATCAGAGATAACTTTCTTAGCTGCAGAAGGATTAAACTACACCCACTCACCATGCCATACAAAGAAGCAGAGTTTGTCATATTGTTATATGTTGTTATATGGATATGGAGAGTTTTTTCAGGGAGCATCAATAAGTCAGAGGATTATAAACTTCATTTAGAGGTTTGTTCCTTCTTCACTACCAAACTCTTTGTCTCCTCAACCATCAGCCTCTCTTTTTATGCTTGCTATTCTCCCTCAATCAAGTCCGGCCCTCCTCTGCAGCAGCAGACCCAGCATAGTGTGAAGCCTGGGAGGAATAGATATGAATGGTTATTAATTCTCCCTGGTGGCTAAAGGACCAGTAGTTCTGGCCATGGCAGTGGACTTTGGAAAGCAGAATGGGAGAAAATGAATGCTTGTCTTCACGTGATTTCATAGCAGGAATATTTGGAGCGGTTTATTTCAGCTTTGGAGGGTTTATTCCTCTAATTTGTTTCATTTTGGAAGGAGAGAGCAATGCCATTTCAAACAAATAACCGCACAGAGACTGGTAGAAATGTAGCTCTTAGTTCTCCTCCAGGCAAACTGCGGCTTGGTTTATTAGAAGGGAGAATGTAATCGGTTCTGCAAAGGGAAACAGCCCCAAACACATGCTTTTATTGGTATAAAGGGACGGATGGAGTCAATGGAGCCAAAATAAAACCAGTGCAGCAAGGCAAATTTCCCCACTATGGTTTGGACCCAAAACAATGAACTTGAAATTGGAATGAAGCCATGGGAAGGTTGAGATGAGGAAAAACAAAGGAGGCAGAGAGTTAGAAGAGTGAAATCGTGCGTTTGTCAAGTGGGACGTTTGTATACAGTATCAGTAGAGTACTGATCTGGTCCATGGATGTATGGATAGAGTTGGTGGTGGGTTAGTTCATATCCACGACGCTCCATTTCAGGGATTGATCCGGTGCCGCCGGAAATTACCTTCTGCTTTCTTTGTGTTGGTCTGGCAAACCGAGACTAGTGGTGGGTTGGCTGTGGAGTCTACGGAAAGCTTCTTTTACTCGCATGTGGCTGCAAATTGCAGTTATAAAGGAAGCAAGGATGGGAGCAAAGCAGGCCAATGGAAACAGCATATTCTGATTACTACGGTATAATAGGTATTAATTTGGTTACAGTTTGGTTAATTTGTTACAGTGATACCATTCACGTCACAATCCCTCCACTCCTGGCTATTGCTACGTTTACACATGGCCGGCTATTTTCATAAACAGACATTTCAACCTCTTCGTTTTCAAAAATAACATTGTGCACAGCTGTCAGTTTTCAGAAGTGTGTTCGTTTACATGTACCCTTGTATATATGCCGTCAATGCCGTCAAGATCATGCCAAACCTGTAGGTGGCAGTGAGAAGCTCAAGCCCACGTTAGCCAATCAGAATCCCAAAAATACCAACAACAGCAACAAATCACTTCCTCTCTCTTCTCTTCCTCACTTCCTCGGCTGCCTAAACTTCCGTTTGTCTCAGTTTACATGCAAACGTGCAAACAAAGTTTTCCAAAATCTCCACTCTGGACGTTTGCGTGTAAACGAAGGGCACACACGAAGGGAAATGTCTCAGTTTTTCAAAATAACCAAAACTAAATTCAAGATGTTGCTTTCTTTCTCCTCATCCTCATTATCATCTGCTCACAAATTTGTTGGCTTCCACTGATTGCATCAACTTATAAATAAAAGAGGGAAACACTGACTTCCGTTGCCTCCATGTTTACTTCCGTACGACACGGGTGAGTTCAGGACCGTGACCAGTTCACACTGGAATCTGATATGGGCAAAACAAATCTGATCTGAGCAATACATCTTAATTGAGCGCTAAAGGCTTGCAGTGTGAACGTAGCCTTGTATGGGTGTAGTTTTCCTCTAGGAGTAAACAACTTTGCCCTCTAATAATGTCTGTAACATATCATACTGAGATTTTATTGGCAGTTTTATGCTGAAGAAAATGTGAGGGATGTTCAGCCACAAACATGCTTAGTATATAAATATGCCAAGTTTAATTATATTGTAAACCCTATGAGAAAAACATAGTTGCTTTACCTTTATTTTTTAATTTAAGTACACTACGAAAAATCCACTTGCTGCAGTCCAGTTTTTCTGCTGGCATAAATACAGATGTCCTGTCAGAGACCATTAAAAACATACCGTAAGTCCCTTTACATTGATTAAATTGTCCATAGAGTCATGAATTTGGTGGCATGGCTCATGTTAAATTTAGTTTTTTTGTCATCAGGGAAGATGTCATGTTATTGAATTATGTCAACAGCTTAATCACTGCTTTCTTAATCTTGAGTGTTGCTAATAGTTACATCATTGTGCTCATGTACTGCAGTCTTTGCTGGTGTATATGCACAGCAATTCATTTGGATGAATGCCGTCATGTTGTCAGTTTGTCACCTAAGGCAGGTCCCAAAGGTGTACTGTCATTTAAAATGCCTGCGTGGGATTTTCTGGCCCGATGTAATATCTCATATGAACAAATTGTACTTTTGTATCTTTGTCACGCGCCTTCATTTGCTTTCTTCAAACAATAAAAGCATTGCTGAGAGAGCTCCTCTTCCTAAGGGCTGAAACACTTGAGACACTGAGAAAAGTTGGGGGCTGAGCCTTTCATCTTCGCTGAGAGCCATGTGTCAAATTGGGTATCCCCCGCTGTGGTTTTGAACCTTTGTCTATCGGATGAGATTGAAAAATGGCCAGACAGGCCATATCTAACACTTAGTTTGCATCTGCCATTCCCTTTAAGAATGATCCCATGGTGCAGTGACAAAGAGGCATTTTAATAGGCCTCAGATGAATTATCTATAACTATGACTGAATAAATCTTTAATCGCTGTAATGAACTTTAGAGTATGGATTCAAAAAGCCATTTAGCTGATAAATGACCCACGGAAGGCTCTGATACCAGGATAAATCAAAAGAGGCCGGGGTCTTTACTTTTGGCTTTTTTTCACCAATCACCAGCTGATTTGAATAATTGACTTTAGAGTAAAGCAAGCTCAGAACACGACTGCTGATAAGCAAGAAGAACAAGCTTGTCGTACGGAATGACAAAAAACACTGAATGAAGTTCTCTCAGAACTAAGAACTATGGCAGATGTATCTTACCCCCATCACAGATCTTTTTTTAAGGATAATGCCAGAAAAGAGAAGGCATGGAGTTTAACTCTAGGAGTGCTTGGAGTGGAAGGTAGATACTAGCTTAATAAACACGTGATTGTTCTGTAAAGTACTTATAGAGACAATAAAATCTGTGAGTCGGGCAGGCAAGACGCTCCGCTTCTGAGACTCTCCCAGTGTGGTAAAGCGCGTGGCGGAACAAAACCGGAATGCAGTTCAGTTCAGTTTCATTTTATTTATATAGCACGTTTTAAAACAACCATAGTTGTCAAAGTGCTTAACAAGCTCCAAAAATAGATAGAGAGATAGTATACACAAACAATACACAATATACAATACAAAATAGCCAACAGTAGAAAAAGGTCAAGATATCAAAGCTCAACTTGAATTGAAAGCCAATGCATAGTAATGGGTCTTAAGCAAGGACTTGAACGTTTCAATGGTCCGAGCTGTTCTTACATGAATTGGTAGACTATTCCAGAGGTTTGGAGCAGCCACTGAAAAGGCTCGGTCACCTTTATTTTGTAACCTGGACCTGGGCACATCAAGGAGCATCTGATTGGAAGACCTCAGTGCTTTGACAGGTGTGTGGACATGTAAGAGCTCCGATAAATAAGAAGGTGACAACCCATTTAAGATCTTGAAGACAATTAATGCAATTTTAAATTCAATCCTGAAACAGACAGGAAGCCAGTGGGGCTTGGCCAAAACCGGTGTAATGAACGCAGCCGGAACGCAGCACAGTGGAGAATCGGAGTTTCATCGGAAAGTGTTTGTCTTCGACTCACAATATTGAATCGAGACTGCCGAAATCCCGCTGTTGAGCCATGGATAAATAGAAAATAAGACTCTGTAGTGACCCTCCTCCTATTGCAGACTCACATGATGCTCATTCTGCTTAGCTTTCAAAAATTACAGCCTAAGGTCAAGCACTTAGCAGCCAGACCCCCAACCAGCACATGTCATGTTTAATACCTTCGGCCATTAATTGCTGGCATTCGTCACAGTGCCTTCAATGTACAAAATATGAGACCTTCTTATTTCTGTCTATGTCAGCAGTTTTATTGTGTGTGTGTGTGTGTGTGTGTGTGTGTGTGTGTGTGTGTGTGTGTGTAAGCGTGTGTAAGCCACGTTTAGAGCTGTGCTCATATTTCAGGAGGGAAGTGAGATTGTCTTTTTTTACTTGTATATATTATGTTTTGTCATTTTGATTTATAGGTTGACAAAAGCTGCATCTACCCATAGGTAGGCATAGCTGCTCTTGCAGTGAATGGGAACTGGCCAGTGGTCCTGCTTCCCCAGCTGTATTGGTTGGTGTGATCTTGATTTTGCTGAGCTGCAAAATGCTAGCAAATGAGCCACAAAATGAGAGAAGGACTACATGAGTATTAGAATCAGTGGGGCCAATATTGGCCTCCACACACCATCAGCTGCACTTGCTTTTGTTGTACAGTGCATGTGTTTTATTCACAGCGGCACAACCTCAGATGTGTAATGGCACACAGCAAATGCCAGTCACTTAATTCTAAAATTATGTAAAAGTATTACAAAGCTATCTGTGCTGGCTTATTCACCTGTAATAGCCTCATTGTTTATTTAGATTCTAAATATATGTGAACATCTTTTGAACTGTGAACAGTATGAAATATGAGGCGCCTTTCAAGCTAACATTTTTGGTCCTCGCTCAGCATCACTATCAATTACGTGTTTTATAAGGATGAATCACTTTCATAGTTTCTCTACAGAAGCTCTTCTTTTATGTAAAAGTTGGAAGCATTGATGCACCAACCTCATTTGAGCTTTGCTCTGCCGAGCGTTAGTTCAAGAGTCACTTCGGAGATTTCCGCCTACTAGTCTGCAAGAAATCCAACATATTTTTTTTTTTTTAAACTGTCAACATCTGGAGAGTTAAGTGTGGAGTTTTCCACAGCTGAATTTGAAATGAGCAATTTCTTTTACATTTGTATTTGTTTTAGTTATTGCTGCCACCCACTATCAGTGGCGTTCCCGTTATATTGAAGAAGAGGGGGACATTAGTTATTCAAAGTACACTGCTGTTTACTGACAAGGCGGCGCAACCTTCTTTGCAGGGGCTGAAAGGTGCTCAGCTTTGACAATTACTTGGCTCAAAGTGACTGAGAACAGCGACTGAGATGAAGCAGAGGCAATAACATTCAACGGGGAACCCACTAAAACAGCGGTGCCAACTCCCTTTACTAAGGAGCTGTCATCTTGCCAAATGATGCGCGTCACTGGGTTTCACTTCCCTTATTTTCCCTGCTGTTGCTTTACAGAGTTGTTCCTGCATCTGAAAGCCTACTTATTACAATCTTTGAAGTCTGGAGATGGCTGACAGCTTGCTCCACATTTGGGGAATGTAGTATTTTTGCGTAGATGAGATATGCATGTGGGATACAGTGTCAATTCAGCTTTGGTGTCGGATGGTATAGCCATGACAAATCTGGGCTGTATCAAGAGAGCTTTGTAGAACACGCTTGTCTACACTGACATGTCCGGATGATTGAATTGTGACTGATGGCATGATGACGTACACCTTATTCAACAAAAAAACTGAGTTGACTAGTAAGCAGCGTCCAAGACAGAAATACCTGAACACCCAAGAGGATGTGATAAGATGGCAGCATTTTTGGAATACCAGTAACTCTGATATATCATGGCCTTTTTTATTTTTAATGAATGAAAAGTCTCTTATATCCGCGTGTCACATTAATATGGTAATACAAAATATAGAATCAAACTAGGGACAATGCAGTTATGTAACCCTGACATATTCTTTTATTCTTTCTGCTGGTGTGAAGGACTGTAAAGGTACAAGGGCATTAATGCTATGCCTACAAGCAATGTCAAGTTGTACCTAAAACATCACTTCCCATCAGCCTTTATCAAACTTTTCTTTCGAATTATGTCCACTTTTCCACCTCAGTCAAACATAAAAACATTTTTCATCATTTGATTTTTTGTTTTTTGAATTTCTTGCATTGCCACATGTTTGGAAATATACCTTGTAGTGACATCCCGGACAGGAGTACAGCAATAAACAGTGACAAAGTGTTGTTTTCACCATTCTAAAAAAAGAAAAATCTTAAAATTGAAAAATAATGTGTCCTGTGAAGCACTACATAGTGCTCATGTACTACTGAAGACCCCATAGATCAGATATAAATCATATAAAATATAAATTATCTCTGATGAAGGACGTTTTTTTCCCTTACTCTTCTCACTGATGAGCCATTTACAACCATGAGAAACGATTATGGAAGTAATATTTCCCATAAAAGTGCAGCAATGTTATTTCCAGTGCTGATACCCTCCTAACTATCTGCCCAATAAAACGCAGGCTTTCAAAAAGGGCCTGAACATTAACTGACATTATATATCCCCATGTGTACAGGATTGGCTAGCATATTCCCTGCTTGTGTGTTGAAGGTTGAACATGTGCTTGATGTTGTATTAATTATAGGGCACCAGTGTCCTGTATTATTTCAGCAGCGGGAGTATTGAATAGAGTTTGTGTGAGCCCCTTCATTCATATTCCTTGTCCTTTGCCAGTGTGATATTCACTCAGACTATTGAATGGGAAATTAGCACAGGATACTACTTACGGATCCAATAAACATTTAGTACAAATTGCTCTCATTACATAAGATGGCTTTGGGTCCCCAATCTGCCACCCATGCTCTGTTAAATTAAAAAGAAGGAATAAAAAGCCAAGTCACGGTTCTGAATGATACCTTCCTGCCCACCTTTTTATCAGTCAACCTATCTCCACATAACAGCTACTTATAAAGCCATTGCTTTTTCACATGCTTTAGTATGTGATTGCGGCACTGGGCTTCATCATAATGTAGCAACGCTAGCCATTCGCACAGCCAGCCATTATCTGTCCCCTGAGCAGGCTGGTTAGCCAGGCGGCTGGCAGGCTGGGTGGAGTTGTATTAACAAGGCCACTCTATTTTTCTATCTCTCTGACGCTGCCACATCGCCTCTGCATAGGCAGTCATTTATTATTTAAAGGCCTGCTTTGGAGGTATGTACAAGGCAGACACACATGCATTCATCATTGTGTGTGGGCACAGGCTACTGTCCGAAAGGACATACCAATTTGCAGACACACATGAACATGTGGAGACGCACAGTTGCACATGCAGTGCTGATTTAGTCTACATTCACCTGCGTGCACACACACACACACACACACACACACACACACACACGCACACACACACACACAGATCTCACCAAATTCGACATGCTGCTGACATGGCTTTAGCAAAGATTAGCCAGGATTAGATTGGATCTGCTGCAGAACTGAATAAATAATTGAAAATACATTCTGCTCTGAGCAATTATGAGCTTTAGGCCTGCTTAGCCATGATTTTAATAGAATAAGCAACACGTTTGTTACCTAAACACTTAAACAGCATCTGGGCATTGCTTTTCTTGAGTTTACAGAACACAGTAAGCTTTGAATTTATCACAGAAAACAACAAATGTATGGCTTTGCTGATATTTATTTGTCTGATTGGAATTGATTTATATAGTCTTATATTTTATTCAATTCGATTTTGTTTTCAGAAGATATTCATTACAACTTTACCCCCTTGGTGGATGAGGTTTTATCCCCAAAGTTGATAAAAACAAACAAAAAAGTTTTCAATGGATACAATATCTGGTAAATGGCCTTCATATAATTGAAATATTACATGACGACTTGTTGTCGAAAATGTTCAATGTTCAAAAATAATGCATGACACAAAAGCGAAGTAAACACTGATGTAAAAGTTCATCAAGTCTACAACATAAATGGGTATTAAACGAGTCTTTAGAGAACAGAAAAGCAGAACTCCGAAACACCACGACCTCAAAGAAAAAAATAGAATAGAATATGTTACATCTCAAGGGAAGTTGCTTGCGTGTGTGTGTGTGTGTCTGCGCGTCTTTATGCAGCACAACCATGGGCTTAGAGGATTCATTGCATCAACTTGTTTTAATAAATAAGCCAGTAAACAATGTCAGTCACAAGTGTATTTATAAAAACATGGGTTAACAAAGGAAGGCATAAAAGAGAAAAACAATCATGTAAATTTGTGGAGATAAATGAGGATGTTTGTTGGCTGCAGCACTGAGATGGAAATGCTGTCATTGTGTGGGAGTTGATTAGTTGCAATCTGTCACAGTTAGCTCCCCCCACAGAATTCACCACATGCTGCATACACAGGCAATCACAGTGGACAGAAAGTGTCTAATATTATACATCCTCAATATGGAAAATGCATATAATAGATTGTCCAACTTGTTAAAACACAGCTCGTGCCTACCTACATATGTATGGACACACACACACACACACACACACACACACACACACACACACACACACACACACACACACACACACACTTAGAGAGCCCAATTCCCCAGACTTGCTCAGTGGACTGTGGTTGATGTGACACATCCTCAGCTCCTGCAGTGATGCCCAGCAATGAGCCACAGTTCTGGGAGTGACACACACACACACACACACACACACACACACACACACACACACACACACACACACACACATTAAACATGGATCAGGTGACCTGTGCCTTGCAGACTTCAACCATGCTCGCTGGCCCTTGGATGATGAGTGGCAGGCAGCTCCTATCTCACTGTCTGTCTTCTCTTGTCCTTCCTATCCTCTTCCTTTCCATTTCCAGAATTGTAGGAATCTCAATTTGTTTTCACCCTGTAAAGGCGGAATTTGTAAAGATTTTACTCATTTTCAGCACAGAAGGCGTTCATAGGGTTGTGTTTTGATCAGTACTAGTGACTCAACCATTACTTGCTCAGGTAGTGAGCCTTTTCAAAACACACTTTCTGGTGTGTTCTTTGTTTGGTGTCTAAAAAACTTGCAGAAAGCAAGACTATGTTACTATTGCATGAAGGAATAACACAATATTTATCTTACAAATGAAAAAATATATTCATAGGCTCAATTCACTTAGAGGCTGCTACATCTTTTCTTGGTCTGGTATGACCATAGACTGTATATAAAGATGGACGACATGACCGCTCCCCAGAAGTAAAGACAAAACATCTCGATTGCCCCCTGGTGGCTGGCTGAAGTATGGGTCATAAATCCCGACCCCTCCATGTTAGCGAATGGGTAGTGGCTCAACGGGTGTACAGTGCTGGTATAAAGCCTGACATGCTGCATGTCTCTCATGCTCCAGATATCTCTCCCCTTCTGGTCATCTATTTGCAATGGCACCATTGCTGCATCCGGCAGTCATGATTGGTTTAAGGAAATACAAACATACCAGATTGTGTTCCCCCTACCCCAGAATAGATAAGTGGTGTGGCCATGTACTCCAGCACTAACACGGCGCTGTGGAGATACAGTAGGTGTGGAAATGTAAGACTAGCAGATGGGTCATTGGCCAAAATAAAAAATTTAAGTACACATCAAACACATTTTTCCCAAAGAGGGTTTCTGTCATTTCAACAAGTAGTTCTGATCATGCTGATATATGTTGAATTGTTCATTTTTCGGATACGTTTGGTTTTAAAGTGGCCATATTATGCTCATTTTCAGGTTCATAATTGTATTTTGAGGCTGTACCAGAATAGGTTTACATGGTTTCATTTTCAAAAAACACCATATTTTTGTTGTACTGCACATTACTGCAGCTCCTCTTTTCACCCTGTGTTCAGGTCTCTGTTTTAGCTACAGAGTGAGTCCTCTCACTGCTGTAACATCTTTGTTGGCAGTCGCACATGCGCAGTAGCTAGGTAACATCACATCATCTAGCTAGCTGTTTGTTTCTACAACTTCAGTAGTACAAGGCAGGATTAGCCGGGAGACTTCTTCTAAACGAGGGCACACTTCCAACTTTGCGTGGAATACCTGCAGAATAGGGACATGTAAGTAGTTCTTTTGTAGATTATGGTGAACTAGTGTGTGTTGTGGCAGCGTTTTGCCATTCAGAACGAGCTAGCATGCTAGCGCTAGCATCCTAGCGCTAGCATGCTACGGTTAGCCACCTCGTTTCCACTAGTGACGTAAAAAGCCTATGTTTCACTTCCAGGATTGCTCCGGTGCTGCAGGAAATTCCGCCAGATGCATGCCTTTTCGCCCATGTCCATTTCCTTTCGCTTTCTTTATGTTGTAATTTTAAACTCGATTTCTGAGGACTATGGTTAACTGCTCCTCAGATCTCTGCAGGGTAAACTGAGACAGCTAGCTAGACTATCTGTCCAATCTGAGTTTTCTGTTGCACGACTAAAACAACTTTTGAACGTACACGTTCCACCAAAACAAGTTCTTTCCTGAGGCGATTTTGCAGCGGCTCCGTGCAGAGCTTAGCGCCTCCCATGACGATTGTTATTGGTTTAAAGAAATGCCAATAAACCAGAGCACATCTTTCTCCTATTCAGGAATGCTGTGTGGACTAGCCAGACCCTCCTCCGCAGCGCTTGTGGAGGAAGGTCTGGCAAAGCGAGACTACTCTGGGACAGATTTGGGGCTCACTGTACGGAAAGCTGAATTTGTTCTGAACATGTTGATGTGAAACACACAGGGATCAGATTCATGCAAATACTCAAAAAAGGTAAATTTAAGAAGATACAGTATGTAAAAATGACCTTAGACTTCAGTTACAGCTGTGATTGACTCGTGATTGAGTCCGGCGGATGTATGGGCGGGACCTGTGGCTCACATAAAAATACTGATTTGTGCGTCTTTAAGCCTTTGGAATTTGGATGTTATGAAAGTACTTGTTGCATTAAGAGCTCTGTGGGCTTTTTTGACAAAAACATTTACTCATTCGCAGTTTGTCAGTGCGCTAACTTGTCCTTTTAAATGAGGGCTTCACTGAACTTTCTACCACTATCTTCAATGGTTGCATCAGTGCCATGGGAATCTAGATGACATTTGATTGACGTCACTGCATTGTTTTGCAAGCAATGCACAGCAGAAATAACCTGCTGTGATGGATTATCTATGTATTTAATGAGCCTTTGGTGATTTTGTAAAGATTAAATAATGACATTTATATCCACAAACATTACTACATTACCATTCTGATGCAAGTTTTGAACCAGGGGATTGCAATAATGTAAGTGTTTTGTGCAATGTCTACTTCAACACTTATGAATGTGGTGTCACTTAACAGCAGAAAGGTAAAAAAGACAGTTTGGGTTGTGGTTTTAGTGGCGGTGTGGAAATATAAAGAAAAGGTCCGCACAAATAAGTAACATTTCAAACTATTGCTCATCTTCAAACTTTAGTGGCAGTGTGGCAAATGTATGCATGCAGTGACATTTTGTTCTTGTAGAAGTGACTTTTCCAGTGCTAACAATGTCACAAATCTAATGAAACATTGTGGTATCTTACTTTAATCGTTAACTTGGTTAATTGTGGGAATACCACCCCCTCCAGGCTGTAAACGGTGGCAAATGACTGTGGGCATATTTTGGGGCAGAATGTGAATCTTAGTCCAGGGCTAAGTGCTGTGTAAAAAGGCTTATTGACTCATCAGTGTCCCAAAGTTCATTAAAAGCATTAACCTAATCAGTGGCTATATTCCAGTTCACTGGAGGCTGTACTTATTCACGACCATTACTTTGAGACAAGGGAAAGAGCTGCCTATAATATATCAATGGGTCATTACAGTGAGTCAGTAAGACACAAAGATTGTACAAGCGCTGTTGTTGTCAGTCTGCAATTGACTGGTTGCTTTCTTGCTTACAGTTTATCTTCCACAGCAGATGATAAGCTGCTACTTCTTCACTGTCAGGGAAGTTTACATTATCCAACATTACAAATGAAGCATAAATTAGGAGCAGGCACTTCATGGGAGCATTCATTTTCTTCACCAGTTAGAAATGTGGGGTGATAAAGGATTTTGTTCAGTAGTAAACAAAGAGAACATAAGCTGTATTTGTTGACCATCATCCCTTTATATTTACCCCATAATGGACATTGCTTTGCAAGACTTTAAGCTACGTTCAGACTGCAGGCAAAAGCGGCCCAAATCAGATTTTGTTGCTGATATGTGACTCAGATCTGTTATTTTTCATAACAGTATTGACGCCACAAATCACATGGAATCTGATCTTTTCAATTCTGATTTAGGCCAATTTCATAGGTGGTCCTAAATCAGATACAGGTCTGATTTTTTTGTAATGCAGCCTCAGTCCAACAGTCATATCAGAATTCATGCGACTTTTCATTCATTTCATGCCATTCTCGTCATAATCCCACCACTCCTGGCTCTGATTCTGCATCTACACACACACACCGCGCACACACACACACCACTGTACAGACAGAGATAGCAGCCATTGCTCCACAACAAGCCATAATTAAAGTTTTGTCTTTTTCTCCTCATCCTCGTTATCATGTGCTCACGAATTTGCTGGCTTCTACTGCACATCAACTCGTAAATAAACTGTACACGCCGACTTCAGTGGCCTCCATGTTTATTTCAGTACCACAGCCTTCTGCATGTGACGTCTTTTTTATTGTTCTTTTGCGCATGCGGTTCAGTTCATGACGGTGACTACACACTGGAATCTGATATTATCCACGCATTTAAAATATAACATGAACAGCCAAACATATAAATCGGATCTGAATAATAAATCCGAAGTGAACAGGGTGCCTTGCAGTGTTAACATAGAAGATTATGGACGCCTGTTAGGGGCCACTTGTATACAGTACAGTCTACTAGTCAGATAGCAGGCCAGATGTGGAAGGGCAGCAGGTCTTCTATCACATTTGTTTACTGTACATGCCCCTAGTCCTTCCTAACTTGTTCCATTGTCCTTCTTGAAAAATGACTCTAATATATCAAGCAGCCAAAATAGCCTTTGGTAGAGTGAAACCACTCTACCAAATTATATATTATGAGCCAATTATAGTATTCAGAAGGTGCAGCATTCCATACAGAGTATAATACTGTATACAGTTTACAAGTCACATGCTGCAAAGACCACCACTGTAGGTTTCTCCATTGTACAATAAATCTATTATCAAATAAATAGCACCAAATCCTTGAACTAGGACTGCCCAATATTCAATTTTTATTGAAAGGCCCAATATAATTTCAAGATGATACGTGAATCAAACATTTAATGACGTCATTGCGTTGCAAAGGGCCAGGCCACCTGTATAAGTGCTAAGCTAGGCTAACTTCCTCTTGTACGTATAATGCTTGATATCAATCTTCTCATCTCGCTCTCGAAAAGAAAGCGAATAAGTATATTTCCTATGTATACGTATGCCTGTGAGGTCGGCACACATGAGCATGGTGTTTTAACATTACACACATTTGTAAATATATATTTGGTGAAAGTTTCTGACATCACACACCCGTACATTAAGATGTAAACATGAGCAGAATCCCAAGCAGGGAGACAAAATAAATCTCTATCCACTTCACATCAATATGAATATTTTAACATTGTTTACACTTTCAAATGCAAATGGTATTTTAAGGTATGAAAATCTGTCAGTGTTTGCACACAATCAGTCTCGCTTTCTCCCTTTCTCACCTGTCACCACACAAATGCATTGTGTGTCTGTGTGTGTGTCTGTGTGTGATTGCTGTTCACTTTCCTTTCTTACTATAGATGGCGTATAAGTTAGAGTTGGTTATTGTTCATTACAAACACACACACACACACACAAAGCACCAACTCTCCTGTGAGTCACGATTGCTGAGGCAGAGGAGGCTTGTTGCTTCTCCATTAATCTCTATTTTTGTACTGTCATAACACACACACACACACACACACACACACACACACACACACACACACACACACACAAACACACACATGCACACACACTTGCCTTTCCTCCTCCTCGCTTCTTCAACTGTTTCAAAATCTCTCTGTATTCTTGTCATCCTTTCATTCGCACGGCAATGCTTTTTTTCTCTCTCTTATTTGTTCTCTCAACATATCATACCATGCCCCCTACTGCTTCCATGTGTTTCTCGTCCAGGCATGTCTCGTCTCTTCTTCCCTCACAGCAGGCTTCTCATTGGGGGGCCTGCAACCCTTGCAGACCCTGCCACAAAAACATTCTGGTCTGTGTGTATGTTTAGACCTTTGGTCACATTTCACATGGAACCAGAGCTATTTGAAGTCTTTTAAACCAAGTCAAGTCGTGATAACATATAACACACCATCCCAAAACTTTTTTTAATGGGAACAGGAAGCATTTAACGTGAAGTTGCTAGTAATGAATCAAAGCACCTGTATCTTTCAAATATAGAACAACAGCAATCAAAAAGTCAATGATCTGCTGCTCTGGGCTTCTCTTTTTAAGAGAAATACTGTTTTCATTCACTAATTAATTTCAGTAGCAATTTATTATCCGTATTAAGTTTAAAGGCAATGGAGGGTTTGGCCCTTTTCAGCTGCTGTAAATCTTTTAAAGTAACACGTCTGTACACAAAGTGTTGAGTTTCATCGACGGAAGATGAACAGAGATTGAAAAGACAGCAAAGCTGTTGGTAATTAGTTGTGAGTAATTAGTGAATTAAAAAACATTCACTACGTTTACATGCACATCATATTCCGGTTTTTGCCCTTATTCCGAAAAAGACGATATTGTGACTAAGCTGTTTACATGGCTAATGAAAGTGAATATTCCACTGATAATCCCGTTTACATGTAGCCATGCAAAATCCGATTTCTTTTTTTAAGTTTACCAGCGATGGAGGACTTGTTGGACCATATGAACACAGCGTCCCTCTTTCATTCCTTCAACCAGCTTCTTGAAAAGGTTGGCGTAGCGATGTGCGCATATCAAAAAACCTGTTGATATCCAAGTCTTTGATAATGTTTAAAAGTAGCTGTGTTTCTCCTTTTATATCGGGTCTGCAGCCTTGCAAACTGTTGGCTGGTTGGTTTGTGTACAGCAACCATAGCAACGCACAGAGCTGACCATAAGCCTGCGGTAGAAACCCTGATTGAGACGCATATTCCGAATGTGCTGTATACATGTCCAAAGAATGCCTCTAAAACTTGTATAAATATCCCACACGTCTTATGTGAAAAGTGGTGAGTACTGATAGAATTAGTACTATGGAAAGGTATATTACACTGAATTTATTTGGACCACAGTTGAACATATAATACATTTTACGTGGAACTCAAAGACACTTCACAGTAAAACCAGCACATATAGCACATTAAAAACAGATAAGCAATAAAACCAACACATAAAACAAGCCTATTAAAAGCAATTAAAAACAATAAAACCAGTAACTATCAGGTGAGAAATGTAAGACTATTGTATGTGGAAAGCTAATCTGAAGAGGTGTGTTCTGATTAGTGTTTTGAATGTGTCCAGGTCATTACAGTCACGGATGTGAATGGGTAGGGAGTTCCAGAGGGAGGGGGCTGCAATGGTGATAGCTCGGTCACCCCAGGTACGGCGCGTGGTCCTGAGTGGTGGGGAGAGGAGGTTTGCGTCAGAGGAGCGGAGGTTACGAGGGGGGGTTGTGGTCGGTGGAGCAGCTCTGTGAGGTAGGAAGGAGCCTACATGGAGGAAGTATCTATCTATCAAATAATAAAGTATCAAAGTAATGTGCAGAGAGCATCCACAGCAAATTAAGATGGGAGCAGAAGAGAAAACAGGAAGGGATGTTACTTATAAAACAGGGGAAATTAGAAATATAGGCCTGTTTAAAATAAAGGCATGATTCCCTCTGCAGCTGAAGTACTAATTTAGTTTCTTATTGTGTGTGTGTGGGTGGGTGGGTGTGTGTGCATGCATGCATATATGTAAAAGTGTGTTTTGATACCTGGCCTCCCTCCATTGGCTGGACGCCTGCCTCACTCTGAAAACCACCCAAGCCATTCTTATCTCTCTCTCTATCACAGTCTCTCTCTCTCTCTCTTTCGATCTGTGTCTTTTACTGTGTCTCTCTCTCATCTGTCCCAGATTAAAGGCTCGTCTCCACTCCAGAAACCTGCCAGCCTACAGCCTGTTGATAGTCTTGGAACAGGGTCACAGCACTGATCTTGTCCAAGAGGCTGCCTTTGAAGCAGGCTGGGACACATACATAGAAACACTCATACCAGAAACTCTCACACACACACACACACACACACACACACACACACACTTACTTACTTACTTACACAAGCATCCCTCTCCCTCGCACTCTCTCCATGCTGTGATGAAGTGGCCAGGGTGTGACTCTCTCCTGCTCTCCTCTAACGCCTTTTATATTAATGAAGTTGGCTAATACACAGGCATGGATAGTAGAATTGAGAAATGCTTTGCAGCCAATATGTTGGAAGTGTAACTCCATTCTGGAAGTTAATCAACTCTTTGTGTCGGAGCAAGGTTCATTACTGTAGCAGAAGGACACATAGAGACCATCCTTTAAATATAACACTCTACACGTGTGATTTTACAATATGTTGTCTAAAGAAGTAGCTTTTCCAAACCTGATAATAGTGATGGCACATTTGCTATTTGTGTCTCATTTGATCATTGTGCTGTGTATCTGTTTGAGGTGCTTGTTAACTCTGGAATTTCAAAAACGTGTTCTTCTCATTGTCCGACTTCATGAGCATCAAAAAGTTTTTCAGAACACCTTGAAAACTTGGAGCGGTGGTCGACCACGTCGCTGCCACATTAGCCACCGATAATTAATTCCAGGAAGTGTGAAGTGTGTCACGCTAAAAAGCAGGGTGCCATTTGATATTCATGAGGTGCCATCCTGTTTCAAATGTCCCCTCCGGTGTTAGCGTGACAAAATGCAGTTCTGTTCAATCCCAGGCCTCCTGCAGATCTTAACTGGAGACTCATCACTCATTTCCGGTGTGCGGTCGGAGAATGGGAGGATTCGGCCTGGTGTGCAGGGCCATTTGTGCATCAAGGTGAGGGATTGCAATCTGGCTGGCATTTTCTTCTCCAGGGCCAAGCTTGACTGACCATTAATGTCCTGTGATACCTAGACACCCATTGGCCATCGCGGACCATGTGCACAGATAAGACTGCAGGGAAGGCTTGTCTGTTTTTTCCTTCCCCATACTGTAAGTGTTTTTTTACACCATAGGTGTTGATAACCATTTAATTAAATGGAGCTGATGAAATGAAGTAAAACTGCAACTCTATTTTAATGACTAAACGGTTTTCAGAGACAGATGCATGGGAGAAAGAACAAGAAATACTAAAAGATCAAGTCTTTATGCTTGTATTTTTTAATATAAAGTTTGAGTCACAATACCAAGAATAAAAAACAATATGTCCAATTTTGCAATGTGAGTCTCTTGTAAACCCACCTTGAAACTCAAAATCCATGGGCTTTTTAATAAGCACAGCCTTTCATGAAAAAAACAAACCAATAAGAAAACAGAATAAATCACAACAATATCAAAACGCATCATATTAAACTCCAGTTGCATCAAAAACCCACATCTTGAATACAAAATGTACAGTACAGCGTTTACCTGCATAAGTACCTCTTCAACAGCAAAAAAAAAAGGCAATTTCATCCTTTTTTTATGTTCCTTGATTTTCTCTGGATAAAGACAAAGAGCTCCCATTTCTAAAAACTTTAACTAAAAGTATAACATAGCATACAATAGCTTACACCTTACTCTTTTAAATATTACCGTTCCAAAAATATGCTAACAATGGCATCGTGCACATCCATAGGGCCAGGAGCCTTTAGAGTCGTTGCTCATTCTTTCTAAAGCTCTTATTCTATAGCTCTGGTATCACAGAAGAATCAGCGACCATACTTCACCAAATTATATTGTCAGACTCCTGTGAATCAGCATCCCGGTAACTTAAGTTATTTTTCCCTAAAGCTTTCTTTTCATCCTCTTCATGTTGGTAATTGTGACGGCAGCGGAGGAAATTTGAAATTTGAGTTCCGTTAACAGATTGGGTTCAAATACAGGCGGCTCCTCTGACTACTGTGTATGAAGAGCCATTCAGAGGAGCCAGCTCAAATCCATCTAAGGCATCTCCAAAGAGAATGAGCTGGATGGCATGCATGGCAACATTTTATTTTCAAACTTTATGGAGCAACCCCTGCCTTGGGTTGAATGCACTGCACATAGAACAGACATGGGTGGCAAATTACGAAACACCATGATGTCCCTGGGTTGTAGTAGTCTAGAGTGAAAATGGATAAGGGGAATTCTAGTCTATCACACCATTGATTGGGTTTGTAGTTTTGGCCATCAGTCCTTTTTGGTAATAACTGCTTAGGTTCTCACAAAGTTAACTTCTGAGAACTGGGATAAAATTGCTAAACATACAGTATGTCAGACGGTCTTTGGTGTTTTTTGCCCCCAACGTCTCCTCCCAGGCAGCGCGGCAATGGTTATGTTTAGGGTTAAGGTTAGGGTTAGCTGCCTGGAAGGCGCCGTTGGAGGCAAAAAACACCATCGAGCATGTCAGACAGGGTCTGAAACTAAATGAGCGGTCAGACAAACCAAAAGGTTAGCCAAAGTTTTTTGGAAGGGCAAATGAAGAAGATGGGTACAATGATTAACCGTCTGTTGGGAACAACCCTAACAGCGAAAACACACCGGGCGCAGGTATTTTTATTTCGGCGCCCATGTTATTTAATCTGTCCGTTCATAGTGGGCGCGTAGCGATAGCTTCGGCGTCTCCTCTATTTCTTTTGTGAGAGGCGAGCGCATTTGTCAAGCCAGGCAGGTAATCACATACAGGAAGACCACATTGCAGCCTGATGCTTTACCAAAATAAAACACATTCCAAATAAAACATGTAGGTTCATGGTGATTTTGGCTGTCTTGACTTCTCACAGCGAAACACGCGTTCGGGCAAACGGAGAGAGAGATCGACGGACGGACAGAGAGAGTGACACACACACACACACACACACACACACACACACACACACACACACACACACAGGCTACAATTACCAGAGTTTTCCCCACTCATTCTGGCTCTTTCTATCAGAGAGAGAGAGAGAGAGAGAGGATCGCTTTGTGACCGCCGTGTACAAATACGCTGGTATGGTATGAATGGCCAGGCGCGGGATCAGGCAGGTATCTACGCTACGCGGGCTGCTTTTTTACGTTTCCTACTATGGCCACGCCCTACGAAGCAGCTCGATTGGTTTGGGTTAGGCATTGACCTCGAGTGGTTAAGGCTAGGCTAGCCGATTGGTCAGGGGATAGGACCTGTACAGATGAGGTTACGTTACCTTGCGTAAGCATGGGCGCCTGGCCAATAGTAGTGTGTGAATGCTGTTGAAGGGAGGGTCTTGGCGTGGCCATAGTAGGATTCGTAAATACGCACGTGTGTCGCTGTACGTTTACGGACCGAGCTTCTAATTCAACTTTGAACAGCTGCACTTATCATAGGTGTGCTTGCACAGTTTTCATGTGCAAAAAGGGATTTTTCCCCAATATTCTAGGTGTGTTCATTTTCAGTTTTACCTCTAAAGTACTTCAGATAATCTGGCTAAACTGTTGCTATGTTTACAACCCGTCTGACTGCTCATGTGCCTTACCCTGACAAACTTTGTTCAAGCAATGTGGCTGTGTTATCATAGCTGATAGAAATGAAACTACCTAAATAAGTATGTTGTAGTAACCAGAGTTATACTTTATGGAAAATGTCCTTTTCTTTCAATGAAACCGTCACACAGATAAATGCCCGTCGGCTCCAGTTCTCAGAAACTCACAATGATATGACACTACAGAAGAAGGGCGCTCTTCTTCTCTAACTTTACTTTTTCATTTGTTTACAAAAATCGTTGGTTTGGAAGTGGATAGAATAACATAACCAAGACCATGTGATCAAGCAAGTTTGGACATTACACAAAAAAAGACTGTTTGTGTCTGTTTTCAGCCACAAAGGTTCAGTTGTATATTTTGTATTGACTGATCGTTGAAGCCTGCAAACACAAATATTCTGTTTTGGCTCCAGCTGCACAATAAGACATTTCACTTTATCATTTCCTTTTCTCTGGATAAGATCTGTTGAAGCTGGCAGAAAGTATTGTTTATGAATATGACCAAATCCGTCTATCATAAATGTACTGACATTAATGCTCAAATATTGTTTGTTTGGTGTCTGCTGCAGAGGCAGCCATGACATCAGATTATATGTTGATGCTCTGCATTTCTTTGATAATCTGTGAGAAATGAGAAACTGTAAAGAAAGTCTTTTGTCGCTGCTAAAATTCAGTGTGTTGATCATTTTGACGGAAGCTGCACCTGTTATTAAATGACCTATTTGAGAGGACCTGAAACCTGAAAGAATGTAGTAAGATTTTTTATATCTTTGTGCTTTAGAGATGTTTTAGAAATTTAGGACAGGAGGGGCGATAAAAACAAACACAAATCATCGGAAAACAAACGCAGTAATTTTCTCTCAACAGATTTTAAACTACTTCAGTACCACACTGAGCTCAAGTCAGTTTCCTAAATATATAATTTTTTGTTGCCATGTGTCTGTGTGTGTGTACACGTGTGTGTGTGTGTGTACACGTGTGTGTGTGTGTGTGTGTGTGTGTACACGTGTGTGTGTGTGTACGCATGCATGCGTCCACCTCTGCAGTGTGTAAATGCCCTTGACAGCAAAGGCTGTTTAGGAATGCTGAACAGTGACGCTTGTTACCCACCATTCTCTCCCTGCAATCATTTTATGATTGCCAGTGATAGAACACAAATCACACACATACAGTAGTGTGTGTGTGTGTGTGTGTGTGTGTGTGTGTGTGTGTGTTTGTGTGTATAAACCTGGAGGGATGAAGAATGAAGCCTCATAACTAAGACTGAACTTCATGTTTTTATGCATTCAATGTCTGATATTAAGTCATATTTATATGAAAGGGTCATCGATCTTCACAGAACAAATATGTAATTTTAAAAGGACAGATCGGTATTTTGATCCCATATCCACGTGTTATTATCTTTCAACATTATACACTATGGTACAGACACCTGGTCAATGGCCTTTCCATGTTCACCTGCTATCAATAAATGTTCTTGCTATTCTGATCTCAGAAAGTGATGTTGGATACTGTGAAGGGGTCGCTATGGCGCTGGTCACGCCGATGGTATCTGTAGGCTACGTTTTGATAGCCTTGCTAACGAGGCAAGCGTTACTTACACTGTAAGACGGTATTCAGTGCGAGTCAACAAGCTTGACTACGAAAGTGATCCTGCTGAATAGGTTCTACGTTTTTGTCGCTGGCAGAGAAGCGGGTTGTCTGTAGCTTTTTAATGGGCAGTTTGAGACAGCAGAGTACAGACGGTTATCCCCAATGTCACCTCCAGTTATAGCCCTTTTCCACTGCAGGACTATTCTTCAAGTAGCAATGCAGGACCCGCCTTAGTTGATATTGATATTGTGCTTTGGGAACCTGGGACCTTTGGGGTCTCTGGGCAATTGTCTGCTTTGCCTGGTTAGTAATCCAGCTTTGTAATACTCGTACAGAAACTGTCACAGACTTAACAACAATTACACAACACATAACACATTCAAATTATGAAATTAATAACTTTGCATATTCATTTTGGTCTCTCACCTTATTTTTCATTGTCTACTTTACTATAGAAACACTGTGCTTCCCAGTGCTTAATTTGTAAAGTGGGAGGTCCCGGAGCGCAGAGGGGGGGATCCGGTGACTCAAAATGGGGGTTGGAGGTAATGGATAAAAAAAAAAAAAAAAAAACTACACTGCCTACGTAGCTTCTCTGACTGAAAAAACCTAAACAGTGCTGTGTTTACATCAGGGCAATGCTTATTTTTATTTCAGAACATGCACTGCATGGGTATGAAATGTAAAAAAAAAGAAAGAAATACACTGGAACAATCGTTGTCACAAGTAGCAATTATCCATCGGAGTATTAAATTAACCAAAAAACCCACCGTGGTCTCCACATTCTTGATCGGCTGAAACGGTTTTTGCTTGTTTGGGATCCGACTGGCCAGCGTATTTGAAAAAGTTAAATAAACTTTGTTGTCTTTTTGACATTTTTCCCCTGAGTGAAACGAGGCTAACAGCACTCTCAACCAGCACAACCGCCTGTGTCACTTGAAGTGCAGCGCTGCGCTGTTGAAGTGCCTCCCCTCCCTCCCGTCCCCCCTCTGTCTTACCCTGAAAATTCACCTCAAAACGCATCGAAAATGCAAACACAAGATTTTTGTGGAACTTCAATGGGGAATAAAGACTAACAAGACAGATAACAACATTGAACACTACACAAACATTACATTCATTTTTCATGGTGACACAGGAGGTGCCGGATCCAATGAAAAAGGTTCCGGATCCAACGTCGGAGGTGCCGGAACATGTTCCGGCGTGTTACGGCTCAAATCAAGCCCTGGTGCTTCCTCTAGAGGATTGTGTGTATGCTGGTCCAAAGTATGCGTTTGGACCAGTTTTTCTGTTTTTTATAAATACCAGTGTATGAACATGTGAGGTGGAGGTAGGGCATGTAGGGACAGCGCTGAGATGACAGCTCCAAACACCCCAGAAAGATCCAGATTTAAAGTCTGACAGCAACAAGGTGATTGGCTGACAGGGGTCATGGTGAATTCAGATTGGTTTAGGGCAATCATGGGAACCCCCAAAGTCAGCTGACATATTAAGAAGTGAACAACACATAAAACATGCATGAAATCAGCATGGCTGTAAAAGTGTAATCTCCCTGATTAAGAAATCACTACGCTCCATTTGTCAGTTTTCGTATTCCCATAAATAAGCATAAGTGGCATTAAAAATGAATTAAAAGATTTAACTCGTTGCAACTTGAAGACACCTTGTTATCTATGCTGTGTGTTTCTTTGTGAATATACGTGCTCATTACATGTGCAAGGGAAATTCTCTCGGGAGCAATAAAAGGTTTCACTCCAGCTGTGTTTCATTCTCTCCGAATCCATGTTGAATACAGAACAAGTATATCACCCTCTGCAGCTAACATGGCCCCTCAGCCTTCGACCTGCGGATATATAGAGAAAATGTCTATGGCTCAGCAGTAGCCAAGAGCGGCCACCGTTTTCCCAGCACAGCTGACAATGTCACAGCTTCCTGTGCCTGCTGCTGAGGGCAGGCCCGGTGCAGTCAGCGGCGCCATAAATGTCACTCTATCTTTGATGGGCCCTCCTGTGGATCAATGCCAATATGTAGCATACCTCCCTCCAGCTGCCTAGCCCCAATCCATCCATCCATCCATCCATCCATTCATTCATTCATTCATTCATTCATTCAACCATCCATCCATCCTCCCCCTCTCTGTCCCATGCTCCTTCTTTCCTTTCATCTTTGTCCATTTATAGCCATCCCTCTTTTCCTTCTCCTAAGCAGCCAGCCTGAACTCCTCGCTGCTCTACTGCCCCCACTATTTATCATGCATGTACTGTATGTGTCGTGTACTCATCATGCGCATTTCTAACAATTCTCAATCAAGAATAAAAATCACAAGTTCTGTGCAATCTGTATATATGCATAATCACACACTATTATTAAATGATTATTTTATCTGTTCATCCCAATAGCAGTTCTTTGTATTATTCCAGAGTATTTTTGCTGGAGCAACAATCTAGAGCTGTAAGGAGATGGGAGTGTCAGTTGTCGCGTGGGTAACTGCGGAGTCATGGGATGGTTGGGCTTGGGGTTTGAATGCTTTTTTTTTTTTTTTTAAATACTTCAATACCACACTGAGGTGAAGGGGACATGTGCAAACAAAAACATGGTGTTATGTTGCTCTCAAAAGTTGTCTACACACCTTTTTTTAAGATGATTTTTTTTTAAGATGATTTTTTTGTGGCATTTTAGGCCTTTATTGGATAGGACAGCTTAGACGTGAAAGGGGAAAAAGAGGGGGGAATGACATGCAGCAGGGCCGCAGGTTGGAACCGAAGCCTATTCACGTAGTCATTAACAATAAACAAACTATAATATATATATATATATATATATATATATATATATATATATATATATATATATATATATATATATATATATATATATATATGTACTATATATATATATATATATATATATAAGTGGTAGTTTCAAAGTGGCTATAAACTCTTTTGTAACCCCCATATTATCCAGGAGAGTCCTGATAATCACATGCTGACAAATGTACTTTCACCCGACAAGTAAAGTGTGAAAGCATCCTTTGCGTAAAGGTACACATTTTATATGGCCCTAAATTGGGAAATAATGTTTACATTTATTTTTGTATTAGGATGAACTGATTAGTGGGTGTCTACATGTTTGTTCAGTGTGCAGATTTACCCTCGTCCATGGTGGCAACTCTATCTGTTTTACCAGTATGTTAGAGCTCTGAATATTCTAGACTGCCAGGGGGCTTGGTTAGGGTGACCTCCCAACACGAGTGTTGAGAGGCTGCACATCTTTGTTTTGTGCTATCCAAAGCGGGAAAAAAGCACAGGAGGGGTAGTGGTGAGAGGAATAAAAAAGAAGACTAGAGCATACCAGAATAGAACCACCATTGGCACAAAATCAATGGCATCCAACACTTTATCACAGAAGCTAGTGTGACGCAAATGCTAAGTAAGCACTCTGAAACTCAGAAGCCAGTTGAATAGCTGAACACTTGTGCCAACAAATATGTGGGCAATGTGTGAAAGGCATCACGTCAGTCTGGATGGTTGAGAATACAAGCAGCACATATTGTAAAAGAATAACAGTACTACCAAGTTCATATTGTCTGAGAGATCTGGCTCATGAAAACACTCAAACCTGAGACAACCCTGTTGAAATAATCTCATGATGAGGATTGCTCAAAGTAAACGACTGATTGGGGTGAATATTTGTCCTGATTTATGTCTGACAAAATGAAATGTCATACATGCAAATCAGTGGAGAATTGGATTTATAATTTGATTACAAGTTATTTTTAATCATTTCTCCACTCATGTCTCTTCTGTGTAGGATCTCGTAAGAAGATTTAAAATGTATCTAATTCTGATGGTTGTCGTCATGTGATCAGGCTACGAATTGCCAACAGCGGCAACTGCCAATGGAAGGTTAGGTAAAGAGGACAGGAAGAGATAATCATCTGGAAAATAAGTCAGCTAGATTACCATATTCTTCACTTGCTCCACTTGGCTTGTTTGGAGCAATAATTTCCATATGGAGATAATAGTGTCAATGGTCCACACATACAGTTAGCAGTCATATATATATATATATATATAAATATGAAAAAAAAAGATTTCTCCTATAAACGTCCACAAACTGACTGATTGTGTACTTACTGGCAGAACTGGGCCATGCGTGTCATTGTCTTTGTTCTTCTGTGATGCCCATCTTTGTCCTGTCTCCTACTATGAATTACTTCCTGCCCAGACAGTTAGCCTTTACTCTATCTATCTATCTTCTATCTATTCTGACCTAGCCAGTGAGTGGCTTGAACTGTCTTGGGGTACAATGAAAAAGTCTGTTTTGGACAGGAAGGCTCTCAATTGATCAAACTGACCTGGACGTCATTAAGTAGTTGCTGTGATAAGAGAGGGTCACATTCACAAATGAAAAGTAAAAAAGGAGCTTCAGTGCTTCGTATTTCTCTTAGCTGGGGAAGGACAGATACAGCTGGCCCACAGTGCTCGTCACTCTCCAACAGTAAGAAATATAAGAAAAAGAAAATGTCACAGTGGGCTCTGGAAATATGTGACAGATTTTCACTACGGTCTGACCTTTTATAAACTTATCGATTAATCATGAAAGTAATCAACAGATTTTTCAATAATGAAAATAAACGTTAGTTGCAGCACTTGCCGGTGCCTTGTCATAATAGATGATCTTGATCTTGTTGACGTTACTGTTTACATTTCTGATTATGCTGTAATGTAACACTGGTGTGGTAGTAATCTGGGTGCTTAGTACTGAGAAAGAATAGCATCTTTTTATATGATATTCTAATGTGTTTTGATGAATAAAATGTTTCATATGAGAGCATATCGGGACATTGGCTTCTGTCAGTTCAGCTTGGATTCTCTCATTACTATACCTGTCTTTTCTTCACTCCTTATGAATTCTTCTTTGCATCTTTCGTAACTTGAAATCCTTTGCAGTGGAGGTCATGGAAAGAGAAAAATAATATTCAGTTCCTGCCCATGTAGGCTTACTTAGCTTTAGACAGTGTTCATGATGTAACAGTAGGGCTGATTGACAAGTGGGAGAACCTACTGATGCACTGGGATGCAACTAAGTCTTTTTTCACAGATGAGAGATGAAAGACAGGGCTCGGTTTGGTGAAAGCTCTTGCATTTAGGGTCTTTTTTCTGAATGCACTTTTGAATACCTATTTGTGTGGAAAGTTTCAGGATTGGAGGTGATGGAGTATCTTGCAACAGAATCCACTACATTGAACAGTACTCTAAAAATGGTTCCATTATTTGCTTTTAAATGTGTGGGTTAGGATGTAACAGAGGGTTGTTGGGTATGATAAGCAGTGCAGCAACTCCTGGTAAATCAATACTCTCGAAGCATCCGGAATCGTACAGGTTTCTTTGAGAACTTGGATCGATCATGACACGGTTTTAGATTTTCTATGATCTTTAGCGACACAGCAGAACAAAAAATAGCCGTAATATATACGGTTTTGGACATCAAACTAACAGTTCCACAATGGTGAAGTAATGCGGGCTTTGCATCAAGACATTCAAATGAAACAATAAACCAAATTACGGAGAGAAACACGGATAGCGTCAATGATCGACATTATTGAGCAGCTGCGATGATCTTTTCATTGTATTAATATGTGTATTGTAAAATAACAAAAAAATTTAATCTGAATCCAAGTAGAGTGTTTCCTTTGAGCTAACTCGAAACAATCTGATAATATTAGCTTTAACTTGAAGTATAAATTTAGGTAAACTGAAGTCAGGCTTTTCACAATAAATCCAGGTTTAACTTATTTTATACCTCAAATCTGGAATTGTCCCAGCTTTGATTAACTGAAGCACATTACCATGGTATCTTTATTATATTCTCATTCCTGTGTCAGAATTAACGCAGTACTTTAAAGTGCTCATATTATGCTCATTTTCAGTTTCATAATTGTATTTAGAGGTTGTACCAGAATAGGTTTACATGGTTTACTTTTCAAAAAACACCATATTGTACTGCACATTGCTGCAGCTCCTCTTTTCACCCTGTGTGTTGAGCTCTCTGTTTTAGCTACAGAGTGAGACATCTCACTTCTGTTCCATCTTTGTTGGTCGCACATGCGCAGTAGCTAGGTATGGACTACTAGTCAGTCAATTACAGAGTGTGAGGGCGTGCGACCCTAGCAGCTAGGTGAGCATTTTAACTTGTGTTACAAAGTGACGCACGTTAGTCACGGAAGTAAAGGCTGGACTACAATAGTTCTGTTTGGTGCAGTTTGTGAACAGTGATTTCTGTTGGAGATGGTAAGTCCCTTTGGGGTGGACTTTGGGCTTTTTCACTTTGTAAACCTATAACATGCACAAAAATATATATAACACAATAAAGGAAAGGCAAAAAGCAAAATATGAACACTTTAAGAATATTTTGTGATGTACCTTGCACTGTTATTACAGTGTGCAAGAAAAAAAAAAAAAATATATATTTAAAATATTTTTTTTTTTTTTCTTCTTATAGAAGTAGTATGTAACTGAGCTCTTCTGTCCTGTCTGTCTGTCTGTCAGCGGTGCTGTATCTAGAATGCATAGAGGGGATCTCATGGGAGTAGCCAACACTGCTGGATTATGACCAAAGGTGGAAAAAACAATGCTATCTGTTGCGTCTCGTTGCAGCAGAAGGGAGTTATGTCATATCTCAGAGCCATCTTCTGATGCATTGTCTCACATATCTTTCAAAGCTTACAAAGAAAACATTGATGGCCTCTCGACCATTGCCCACATCAAAAGACTGTGCCAGTGAATGATTATTTTCAGGTTTCAACGCTCTATGAACTTTCACAAAGAATAGACTTGTGTGAAAGAAATAGCAGGCTTGATGTCTCTGTGCCCACACACAGTGTACGCTTTGTTGTAGCTTAGGGAATTGTTAAGATAACATGCAGATTTCTTGGTTGGTGAATCATTGCATTATAGTGTAATCAAAGTCTCCAATGATGACATTAATGAAGGACATCAGTTGTTTTCTGTTCTACTAAAGGGAACCTTGGGTCATTATGGTTGCCAAAATGAGTTGGCTGCACTATTGTACCTGCTCTTGGCTAGCTGTCAAAGCTAGATAAGACCCTGATTTTTCATCTTCAGCCCGATTTCTCATCTTCAGTCATTGGTGTTGCTGTGCTTTGTCTCCTACCAATACTTTCAATTCAGTGTCTTATGTGACTTTTTTTTTTTTAAAGAATTGTAACAAGCAGTTGACCTCAACATGTGTAGAATATTGCAATCCTTCCCACCCTGGTATAACCACTGTGAGGTTGTTACAGCCACAAGAATGAGATAGTGAGACTTTCTTGAGATTTCCTGTTGAACTGATTTCAAGAATTTACATATAAAATGGAAACCAACGACACCAATGAATGCAGACAATAGCTCTTCAAGCTGCTTGCTAAAAAGGTTAAAATTGCTTTCCTGTCTTCCTTTTTTGCTTGTACTATTTGAACCTTAGGTACACTCAACAACAAAAAACGGAAAGTTAGCATTTTTGGTTCCACGAAGCACCTTTTTTAGGAGATTATTCAAAGAACCTTTTCTATGATGAGTTATTTAAAGAACCCACAGTGGTGTCTGAGTGAAACCATCAAAAAGCCTTACATGGTGCCCCAAAGAAATAAAAAAATACAGAACCAAAAGAGTCGTTCATGGGGCAGCATAACTAAGGTCTGTCTCTCCCCTGTTAAAAACAAACGAATCGCCTATTGTACAGTAACAAACAATTACAAGACTTTTAGCATTAACTAACATTTTATTGTCATTTATTTGTAATTCTTAGAGACCGTTAGTAAAAATATGAAAAATGTCATCCTCAGAGAAGCACAAAAGAGCTCTTTAAAGGTGCAGTAAACTGACCCTATGTTCGAGTAGAACTAAACTTAGCACAAAAAGTAAGGACATTTGGTAGATTATTTCTCTGTGGTAACAATGGTTTTTGGCAATAAATCTTAGTCCGTTGGAAAGCCTGTTTAGTTCCTTTTCAAATGGTGCCCCATTTGTAAGGAACATGCATTTGTGGGATGAGCAGTATGACAGTATGCAGAGCAGTATGTGGGTGGCGCCCATGAAAAATTTGCCAAATCTTCTCTGCCAATGCCAAACAGCTTATTCTGCCATTGACTCCTTTGGTGTTTGGTGGATTGGATGATGAAGAAACAAGACAATTTAACAATGTATTCATTAGCGTGTAGTAGCGTGTGGAAGAACCATAGCATTTGTCGCAAGTCAGCCAACATGGTTGTGTTGGTCACTCTGGCACGAACAGCATGACCACACCAAGCTGATCCCACAAGTGTTCAATGGGGTTGAGGTCAGGACTGCTGGCAGCCATCCATTACATGTCATTAAGCTGACGCTTTTATCCAAAGCAATTTATACAATTGCTATATATGTCATGTTGCACTAGGTGTTAAGTGCCTAAGTAGCTTAGGCCAATTCATCATTGGTTGATGTATCGCTTTAATTGATGATCAGTTGAACCGTACAGGCAATGCTGCGCTAAAATTCAAAACTTTAGCAAAACAGCATTAGAACCGGTGCACACACATTCATAAATGCAGATATGTAAACCTTGGATATAACTTGAAAAGGCAATCCGTCTAATGCAGATAATCTGAAAACGTTCAACATATGTAAAAAGATAACAAATGTGAGACCATTTGTCTTTTGTCAAGTACTGCAGGACACAAAAGACTTACTAAAGTCAGCTGATGTAAAGAGTGCAGTGTTTACATAAGGTGAAGTCTGCACAACAGTTAAATGCTCCGAAATGTGTGCCTGATTCTGCACTATTTAATAAATTATAATTTTTTTCGAAGCATTTAACTGTTGTGCGGACTTCACTTTATTTGAACATTTATGTTTTGTCCTGCACCAGCAACCACATGGATGTGCGCAACATTGTCTTTTTTTGAGTGCAGTGTTTCCCACAGAATAAGATTATGTTTGTGGTGGTATTTTGATAGTTGGTTGCATTCTGATGTGTTTTTTTTTTTCAATCTTTATTTCAGTTTCAACTATACCAAGTAGGGCTTACTGTGTTACAAAATGGCAATATTAGCATTGTATTAGGGTTAAAAGCTAAGTAATGAAATCAATGAACTGGAAGATCTACATAACGATGGCAGTACAGGAATGTGTGTTGGTGGGTGTGCTGGCAGATCTGTACTGTGTGATGATGGTCAGATGTGTGGGTGTGGAGAGGTCATGCTGACTGCTGATTACCCAGATGGCATACTCACCATAGGTGTGTACGATTGACAAATGCCACATTCATCATAGCTCTTTTCCTTCAAAATGTCCCCGATGATGTGAAATCCTTTTGGATGCCATTATGTTCATTGTCCCCCCCCCCGCCCCACCCCCTGCCTCACCCCTATCTATCAGATGAAATGTACGGCCAAGGCTGGGGACCAAGTTTCATGCCGATCTTCAAAAACACCTAATTTCACGTCATGAACATGGTCCAACAGTTCCAGTGGATCAATATTAGCTTAAAATGAGGAAATGTATGCATATGCATGCCGTTCAAACCTTGTGTGTGGAGCATGCTGCGTTTCACTGCTTTGATAGTCAGCAGTTACAGACAGTCATCTGGGTATCAGGGAGGTCACATTGCGTACTGACTCACTCATCTACTAAGTGGTAAGATCAAGGGTCTTCTTAATAATAGAGTTTTGTAGGAAGGTTTTGATGATCTCATGATGCAGCAAATTGGGGCGTCCTCTCCACCAGACACTGACTCTAGAAGGATGTCAAACAACTTTTCAAGTATGCCAAAGACCTACTTTAATATGAATACAAACCAATTACTTGGTCTTCATTAGGATAAAGACATCAAAGAGACGCTCTTCACTCACATCTACTCATTATTTATTTGATTTCATCCATTGAAACATAGCATAGCATTTCATGACTCATCAGAAAACTCCTGTATATGTTAATCTGGGTTTACTGGGCCCATATGAAACAGGCAACATTAATGCTACAAACAATTATAAAATATCTAAATGTGTTATCATCGAATAGAATAGGACCCATGCATTTTAAAAATGCAAATTCTAGAAAAAATAAGATTATTCTTTGCCTAATGAAGTATCCTAGCAATTTTAGGTAATGGCCCACTTGAAATATGTGTTAAAAGTCAGGAGTAATAGCTCACTTGACCCTGGAGGAATTTTGCATGTGCTTTCTAAATATAGTGCTAACTAGCAAAGACTTCTTATCCCTTTATTTGCATCATGTTCTGTCAAGTCTACTAATGGCTGAGCCAAGTCTCAGAGGGCTCTACTTTACTCTTCTATTCTTATCTTATTGCTTGCTGGAGAATATGTCTTGTTACCTTAAATTGGGCTAGCTTGCCAACACTGTATCTTGGCATCAATCTGCAGTAAGCTTTAGTACTTGGACGACAACACCATCACAGCACACTCGACAAACACCACCACTTACCCCTTGCCCACACTGCACAAATGTATGTGGATCGCAGATCGGCCTCTACAGCCATCTGAAGACCTACAAGCAGATGACCCAACAGAGACCCAACCGCCGATGATGGTGGTTAAGATTCCTGTCTCTTCCACATGTTTCAAACATGTTAATGAGCAGACATTTGTTGTGCTGTCTTTTTGCTTTAGGCAAAGTCAAGCGACTGTGTCTGATGGGGGCCAGACCAAAGCCAACAAAGCACGTTAGCCCTATCTGTCAATTCATCACAAGTAAAACAAATCCTGTGCCTGGGTTAAAGCATACACAAAATAATGACTTGTCCTGTGATATATTTGGTTTGAAGACTGTCCCCTGTTTTGCACTCTCATCCTGAGAAACAACTGAGCTGTAGTTGTATATTTCTTGCCTTCTAAATATTGCTGTTAGTAAATATATATAGACATGGCCTTTGTTAATTAACTTGCCTTGCTAGAATATGTAGAATTAAATGTGAATCGCATCCCTAATCTCACACAAACTCTTTCTCTCTCTTTCTCACACACACTCACACACACACACACACACACACACACACACACACACACACACACACACACACACACACACACACACACACACACACACACACACACACACACACACACACACACACACATATGTTAGACTAAAGTGTAAGTGAGAGGACTGAGGATTTAGCCTACTTCTTCACAGTATAGCTGGAAGGATGTCAATGTATTTACATGCCTGCACATAAGTCTCTAGGGGGAGTTCCCCTAACAAGCATGGGATCATGTATTATAGTTATCTTTGTGTAAAAGCATGTGTTTGTGTGTGTGTGTGTGTGTGTGTGTGTGTGTGTGTGTGTGTGTGTGTGTGTCAGTCAATGTATTGCAATATTGCATGAAGGATGTGACTCATTCATTTATAATTGACTGTGCTGTCATGTATGAAGCATTGTAACGTAAGGTGTACCTTAAGGCTATCCACTGATCATGTGATAAATCTGTGCATTGTGTGGTCACATAATTTATGATTCATGGCCACAAAAACATCCAGTGGAAGATGATTCACTCCCAGCTACTGCAGGCAGTTGAGCATGATGGAGGGCCCAGATGGTAGCAAGAGGTGGCAGACTATGCTTCTCATTCTAAATTCTCATTTGGATCATCTGTGATTGCTGCAAATGAGAGCAAAGATAATTTTCCTTCCAAATACAGATGCACTCTTTGATATTATTACAGCTGTTAACTTTGTATTGATAATTTACTCTTTGGTGTAAAAAACATGTTCAGCTATAAATCATGTGTTTATAGAATAACTTTCTACAGCCTTCAGAGAATATATTCTCCTTTTAATCAACGCTTTATAAATAGTATGGCTGCACGATATGAGGAAAATATATAATTGCAGTTCTTTTGACTGGTATTGCAATTGCAATATGGTTCACAATATTGGAGGGAGTGATGCTTTTTTTTTAAATCATTATTCTCATTTTCATTGAGAATAATTAAAATTAAAAGAAATGATTATAGTGTGATTTTTGCAAGATCTGTACCAAACAAACGTTTTTAATTTAGTTTGTAGGATAGGATTTGTAGGCCGGGACGTCTCTGCAGCACCATAATAATTAATTCAGTATGGGTTGACCCATATTTTGCCTTTAACAAATATTACTCCCCCCTGCGATTTGGATATTGCACTAGTCCATACTGGGATTGCAATACAATTGCGATTAATTGCGCAACCCCAATAAATAGACTATACAGTAGCTAGCTAACTGTCTATGAACACAACTGTGCCTCTGTACTTAAGGCACACTCCTCTAATTTCATATACCATAAAGTTCATCATCTGTTTGTCAAAGCTGAATTAAAGTATTTGGATGTGAGGCGACGTGGGTTCTGCATTTGGCTAGTAATCCGTAAAAATATCTTTGAATTTAGAAATGCTGCATTGTATTGCGCTACCTGCATTAAAGTCCTATAGTATACTATTAATGGGCTGCTCAGCTCTTCAGAATTTAGGTGGGAACTGCCTTCAGGGGGGTCGCCAAACTGCTACTTTCTCCATCATCACTGTGTCAGAGGCTTCAATACAACATGTCTTGACAACATATCACATCTTGATCACTCGTCATCCTCCGTCCCACTTTGCAGCCTGTTCTCATGAACCACACGTGCGAAAAGCTACAAAAAAATAGAAGCACTTTTTTTTGGATGGGCGCACCACATTGACTGCTGCTGTATAAGAATGCTGCTGGCCGCGTAGGGGAGGTGGTCGGGATGGATGGGTGGGCGTTAACATGCAGGAATTTCGAGCCAGAGAGCAGAGTTTGCTTCCCGGGGAAAACAAATGACTTTCACCCAGGAAATGCGTGTTCCTTGGGAGTGTTTTAATATAAACCGCAATCTTTTTCCTAAACAAGTCGTTTCGGTGCGTAAAACTTAACTTTCGTCGCCGCATAACAGTAATTTTTTCTTGCCTAAATTTAACCGTAATCTCAACCGAAATGGCTGGCAGCTCGCGGTGCTCTGTACACGCCGCACAGTCACCTATTCCTGGGTAACTGAACCAGCAACTATCGCTGACCTGACGGAGCACCATGCGGAGCACCATGCGGAGCACCATGCGGAGCACCATGCGGAGCACCGTAGCCGGTGTCGCCGAGCTCTGTAGCAGCTAAACACATCTACCAACTGCCGCTGATACGACGAGCTGTGACGGAGGTCTGTAGCCGCGTCACGAAGCTCTGTAGCGGCTTAAACAGCCAGCAACTGCCGCTCTGTAGCACGGAGCTCTGTAGCCGATGTCACGTGACCAGCCGGCTCTCTCCTAGTTTTCCTATGATATCATACGTATTGGTGTGCATAACATTTCGTACGATATCCTACGAACCTGTTCATGAGAATGCGTTGCACTTTGACACCACTCTGGCTCATTTTTGAGCTTCGCTATACAAAATGAGACAACACTGACATTTAAAAACAAGAAAGGCGTAGTGACAAAAGAAAACATCTTCTTTACTTAACTTTTGCAAGACACTTTATTCCCAGTCCTCTGTTCTGTTGTTTGTGTTGTCAACTGCATCCTTCATTTATCTATTTTGTTCCACCACATCACCAAAACTATTTTCCTTGTTGCTTTGCACCCGAGCACCCCTCAGCAGACCATGATCTCTTGGCGAGATCTTTTATATATTTCCTTTGACGTACAAGGTGCAAACCGTTAATTTCACCCTTTCTTCCTGTAGCGTGCTCTCTCCACCAGCAAACTAATTTCCACCCTGATAAGCTATCAGGTCAGCAGCATCTGTGCAGAACAGCCTTGCCTATAAAGCCATTACACAGCAGGTAGTAAAAAAAACAAAAAAAAACGAATGCGACAAAAGAAGACTTTGTCGTGCATAGCTTGTCAGTTAACGCAGTGCTGGCTGAAAATGTTCCCCATCTGTTCTTCCTGCTAATGCAACTTCTTTAAACACAGAGTTCTCCGCTGTCTCAGAAAGTGCTACAAACAGTGACTGACTACAGTCTGTTTGTTCACTTTAGTATCTTTTCAGATTCATAATCATGCTTCAGCCTGGAAGGTGATTTATGGTTCCCATTTGCTTGTCGCCAAACCCCACAGCACATAAACCGTAGACTGCTGAAAGCTAAAGACTGTTACTACCACCGAATATTCAAACAACATTAAAAACTGGAAAGACAGTGTGGCTCTACCCGATCTATGAAAAACAGTCATCACTGTTTTCACAATCATATGTCACTTTACTGTGTATCAGTTATAAGATAATTGTCATAGCTCAGGGTTTCTTCATATGCCTGTTCATCTGTCCAAACCATGTTTTACTATTGCTGCCAGTGAGTCGGGACTAATATGAGCTAGGAGCAATGCAGAGTCCAGCTTTATAGCATGTGGCCCATATTTGCATATTTCTTTACGACTTGCTATTATATCTGTCTCTTGTTATTGGAGAGTAAACCCTGTGATATTTCAGCGGCCTTTTCAGAATCTTCAGAGTCATGCGGGGGGTCTCAGAAGCTTTAGAAATGACAGGACAAAGATTCTCCAATTTATTTTACTCTCACCCTGTCTTGCCCTATATGCATGTCTATCTTAAAAGCCATGCCGTCACACATTAAACCTTAAAGACCAATCCGTCTTCAAGATTCCCAAAACCAAGAGAAAATTCATCCCATGGGGTGAGTCCCAAACATTTTGTTTTTCACATTTTTCACACTACTTGTCATATTCTTTGCACAAGATCCATGTTGTTTGCACATTGACGTATTATATTGTGTGCTCAAGATGATAATTTGTTTACAAGTTTTTCATCTTGTGATAAAAAAAAAAAAAGATAATAATTTGTGTGTACAAGATTATTTGTCCGCATTCGTCTGCAGAAGATCGGGATCTTGATCATTTGTGCTCACGAAATGATAGTTTGTAGACACAAAATGAAAAAAACAAAACATATTTCCGGACATTTTGGGGTCTGTAGTAACTACACTTGATTCCTTTTTTTGAGGAATTTTCAAAAATGTCATTAGGCTGGGGAAACATTTAACATTTATATTGTACATATTTGTTATAGTGTCTTTTACACATGTTGTATTGTAATATGTATATTTTATATTTACTGTATGTTCTTGACTGTGTGTTGTTTATTCCCGTTTATTGTTTGTACCAAACACTCCAAGACAAATTCCATACAAGGGAAAAAATACACCTTGTCTTAATTAAAAATACACCTTGTACACCTATTTTTTATATTGAATTGTATTGAAAAAGTGGTGGAAAATTATTACCAAATTGGGATTTTTTTTCCCCATGTTTCAAGAGTGTAAAATGCAGAAACCCTTTTTCAGGGTTCCTTCTAATACTATAGCAAAATGTGTGAAAATAGTGCTGGATGTGATTATACAGCATGCATTGGGTCACTACAGAAAGCAGAAAGTGAGCCCTGCCTCTGAATTTTGTTTAGTTTGCAAAGTAATGATGAAAAGCAGACACGGAGCAGGAGAAAGATGTGTCACCAAATACGGTTGTTGCCCTCCATCACCAGTGGGACCTGGTTGTTAGATTGGCGTGCCAACCAGGCTCTGCCGAGTGCTCAGTCATCCGCCATCTCCAAATAGTGCAACGACACCGCCTCTCTCTACAATCTGCTTTTGATGGATAAACACAATGTCATCATGTAAACACATCCTTCTCCTTTTTTGCATTTCAAAGCCTCTAGCAATACATCTCCCAAGCCTGCTTATGTAAGAGGGGGTCATGCTCACCTTTGATTTGTGGCCATGTTGTTCCCTTTGGCCTGTCACCATGAAGCATTTGGAATGATTGATTGAACTTTGAAAGACTAACATTCATGTCAGGCTGGGCAAATCAGGGCCACAGCAGAGGAAGTATTAAGGCTAACTGGGAACAGAGCGGGAAGTAAGCTTCGTGTTGACTGAATTCTTATTCTGCAGACAAATGTCTGGCGGCATGTCAATTTCTTTGCACTGAGGAATAATTTTATTTTGCAGAGACTGAAGAAATGGCAACAGAATAAGTGGCACATTTTGCATGCACTCTTCTGCATCCTTTTTGTGATTTAGTCTCAAATTACAGCATTGGTTTGGTGCCAGCCAAGGCTTAGAAAGAGAATTCTCCTCTCCAGAGTGTTGCCCTGAGAGCGAACGTTTCTCTTTTTTTCTCCCTCCATTAGGGAGCATATCTGAATGGAAATACAGGCCTTGCCATTTGAACATTAATAAGCCAGTTTTATAAACCCAGAGTAGTTTGCCTTGTGGAGAACTGTCTCCCCCTCTATTCCACCATCAAAAGCTATCCACCCTTCTTTTCCTGTCTCTCTTGTCATTTATCAAGCAGCACCATAGGCCTGTTTGGCTTAATAAGTCTGTTTGTTTTGCACTTGCAGGGTTTGCTCCCCCTCAGCAGTCCTCCACAGCAGAAGTGAGAAAGGATACCTCGGGGGTCGTAGCTTTAATTAGACCCCTCTATGGCAGACCTGTGTGAGACAGCAATGCTGGGTTTCTGCATTTGATTGTATTTGATTGGATGTTTTGAGCTTTCTCCTCCAGGTTTGGAAAGCAGCCATGAATATAAAATCTAAACTTATTGCCAAATTGGATTTCATCACACTATGGCTGTGTCGAAGGAGGAGTGCTAGAGATAGTGTCATTACGAATTCCAACTCCAAAGCAGTGACCTGAGGACCACAAATGTTATTGCCATTAGAAAGTCACGTTTGTTAGTCACATTTAAAAAACTAAAACCTTTTTTGGTAGATGAAAAAAGACTTCGTTTTAGGCTACTTAAACAAAGTGTTTTAGGAGGCTTTACCACACACGCAGACAGCAAATACATTTCCTCTAAAATGTATACTGCAAAACCATTTAGTAGTACATAAATGTAGTTGTAGTTGTACATGACCTTGGATACTCACACCCATCTCATCACTTGTTTTGTCCGAGCAGCGTGAGACACTGTTCTTTCTTATGCATTGCTTAGAACATATACCATATTCTGAGTTTTCACTGCATGGTTTTGCTGGTGTATCTCTTTGAAAATATACGTCAGCTGATACCAGCACTGTCAGTGTCCCAATTTTTTTCTCCAGGATTTGATTCTTTCAGGATGCAAAAGTTTTGTTTGTAATCTTGCTCTTATCTATCTCGTATTTTTGCCTTTGGTGGGATTTGATCAATAGTCTCCTTGTGAAGTGCCCATGTGTGGATGTAACCGATCCAAGCCTATTTATGTTTACTAGGAACAGTCTTTCTCTTTCTTTCTCTCTCTCTCTCTCTCGCTCTCTCTCTCTCGCTCTCTCTCTCTCTCTCTCTCTCTCTCTCTCTCTCTCTCTCTCTCTCTCTCTCTCTCTCTCTCTCTCTCTCTCTCGCTCTCTCTCTCTCGCTCTCTCTCTCTCTCTCTCTCTCTCTCGCTCTCTCGCTCTCTCTCTCTCTCTCTCTCTCGCTCTCTCTCTCTCTCTCTCTCTCTCTCTCTCTCTCTCTCTCTCTCTCTCTCTCGCTCGCTCGCTCTCTCTCTCTCTCTCTCTCTCTCTCTCTCTCTCTCTCTCACACACACACACACACACAAAATATCTGTTTCTCTTTTCTTTTTTCTTTTACAAATGTTTCTGTGACAACTAAAGTAGGCCTACTCTCTCTGTGTCTTTCAAGTTATTTCTCGCCCCCGTTTAGTTTGAAGCCACTTTTAGGTCTAGCTAGAATTTGTGTCAAGCAGTAATTGTTTTTTTGTGGCTGGTGAACATGAATGATACTAAAAACAAGATAAGCACACCACACATATTGGCTGGCAAAATGAAAGTTGATGATGTAAATCTTAAAGAGATGCAGTTATATCTTTCATTGGATAATTAGGCAAAATAGTACCTTTCAGTCAACTCCAGAGTCCATAAATGTAAGCATGTGTAGCATTGTAACCATGATGACAAACTAACCTTAACAAAGTACTTGTTTTAACCCAAACCATGACCTTACACTAAACCTAACCATTATGGGGCCTAAAACCAAACCTTAACCATAGCATTGTAGCATCATAAAACAGATCAATTTTTCAACCGTGATTTGTAACGTTTTAGAACGCACAGCCAAGTGATTGAGGCATCAGATCAGAAAATGCTTCTATGTCACGTTCCGCCGGATGTCACTCTTTTCGGCCGGATGTCCATTACCTTCCGCTTTCTTTGTGTTGGCATTTTAAACTCCGGTCAATTATGAGGACTATGGTTAACTGTTCCTCATATCTCTGCAGGGTCGATCCAGACAGCTAGCTAGAGTTATTCCTGAGGTGTTCCACCAAAACAAGTTCCTTCCTGAGGCTATTTTGCAGCTGCGCCGTTGCTCCGTCCAGCGCCTAGTGCAGCCCAAGACGATTGTGATTGGTTTAAAGAAATGCCAATAATCCAGAGCACATTTTTCTCCCATCCCGGAATGCTGTGTGGACTAGCCAGACCCTCCTCCGCAGCGCTGTGGAGGAAGAGACTAGGCCTCCAGCAACCATATCTTTGCCAGTGTTTAATTTAGACAACAGGTCAAATCTATATGGCATCACACCTGAGGGGGTGACCTGCCCTTATCTGTCTTTTGCCTCTCTTTGTTGTTAAGACTGATAAGAAGGTTTATTTTTATAATGACATGTCTCTTACTGTTGCTTGAAAATACATACACAGGGGGTTGACACAATAAAAGTAATGTCTGTATGTACGTAATGTGGGGTGGTGCAAGCTGTACAAAGGTTTTACTTATTGCAGAACCATTACTACTGTAACCATAGCCTGTACATGTGTATCGAAGCAGCTCCCGAGTCTCACACCTCCACGTTCTAAGCACAATTGATGAACTGGCAGGGAATGAAAGGAAGTGGACTATATGCTACTGGGCTGATGTGGAAGTGGGAACAGGTGTGCAGGTAGGAGGTCAGGTGATGGGTAATGGCGGGAACACGGTGGTTACTGCAGGGCAGGTGGGAGCGGCAGGATCTGAAATGACAGGAGAGTTAGTACATGGCAAGGGGGAAAAAGCAAAGAAAAACATGAGTCTATGAATTGGCTGAAATCGTGAAATTTACCAATTTCACTTAGAATTGTAAGACACTCTTTCTCTATAGCAATCGGTCTAATCAAACGGTGGTCTTACATCTTTACATTTCTTTGTAATTTATTTGTGACCACCAGCGGGGATAGATAAATCCACAAAGTGCAGAGAAGTGTGCAACTTTTTTTCTCCTGAGGGTCTATGAAGTGCTCATGATGCAGGATGATAATCACCCAAACTGTCCAATGATTGAGTTACCAGTCAGACTATATGACTTCATGTTTTTTTTTAAGTCAATGTCACGATAAAACAGACCAGAGTTAAAAGGCAACAAATTCATTCTTTGGTCTGGGCCAAGTGAACTGAACTGTTGTGTGAATGTCATCTAAAGAAAAATATATATTTCCTCATGTCATAAAAATGCATTCATATCAAAACATATACTGTATGTTGATCGATGTCTTTGCAGTTATGATCTTGGACATGTGGATTTCTGGGCTCATGTGGATTTTGTGGTATGTTAAGCACATAGTCCTATGCTTATCACAATTGGCTTAAGTCTGGGCCCTTACCCAGCCACTTTACTCAATTGTCAAGTGGGTCATCTGACATAGTTTTAGCTGCCATTAAAACAGAAGTTATTTCCCTCGTGTCTAGTCTCAAGCACACACATGACCATCATGGGTGCGCTAGATTACAGGTTTCAGGAAAGGAAAATGTCTGCACAAGTCCTGTTTCTTCAATCTAACAGTCTCTGCTGCTGGCACATGTTGGCTTGTGAGACAGGATGTTGTTACTGCATTTCAAGGACAGTGCTGCATCAGGAGACATCTGTGGCAAGGGGAGAAAGTGAGATCGCTGGCAGGTAGCTCTCTAAGGGGGAAGCAATGGATGTCACAACTCTCACAAATAAGCCCCTTCAGACTGGGAGAGTTGAGGATGAAGCCGTTGAGAGCTCACGTTCACATTTGTTCAAGCTGTTGATACAGGTTTGTGAAAAACCGATGGGTTAATGGAGAGAAGAAAAGGAAGCACACGTCTGCAGGGTAGTTGGTTATTATACTGTCAATCGTCATGGCCCTGGTCAATAAAGGTGCATTTTGACACAGGTTCTGGGGTCTTTTTCAATTTCTTATATTTTGAAGGAACTAGAAAGTGAACTACTTTTCCTGTCTTTTTTAAAATTAGTTTGTAAGCCAACAGAAAAGCCTCACTTTACTTTTAATGTTCTCCTCTTGTTCAAAAATGGTCATAAATTGATCATAAGTCAGATGTTCAGTCCAACGTAAAGCCTCACATCAACTCGCATACAAGGGCATAACTTTGGGTTCAACACTGGGGGGGGGGGGTTAGATCTCAACTGCTGAGCAAAATTGAAATTTGGGTTAGGGTTAGTTAGGTATTTTGAATGCCATTTTCAACACATTTTCCTGTTCTGGTGAATGTTTCTGCAACTATTTGTGCCTTTTCTGCATCAAGTCATGGTGCAAATGTCTTTATTTATGTAAAGGAAATTATAATAGGTTTGTGGGTTGGGTTGCACTGAACAGTTTTGATTTTTGGGGAGGGGGTCGTGTGTTTGATTTCTAAAGACTTCCATTCTTGAGGATGTACAAAAGCCTTTGAAACAGAACTTAAACCATCATGTGACACCAACATCTCTGTAAACCTCTTTTACTGTAAGAATATTTGAGCCTCTCTAGGATAATTCAAACTTCATCTCATGCAGATCATCCAACAAGAACAACATGGCTTTGTAGGGAATACAAATGTTTTGGGTTCAAATAAACACTTTGTCAAGGTTAGAAAAACATCTCGGTTTGAGTGAAAATTTCACATTTATTAAGGCATGTTTTGGGCATCTTCTGTAATGTTTCGGTCACCTTCATATTAACTGTGTCATAAGCTCTTGTGGAACATCCAAAAGGATAAATGGACTGGCTCCTTATCCTTGCTAAAATCTCAACAAGCATTATTTGTGTATGGCGGTGCTTTCAGACTGTTGCCGGCTCACCGTTTCTTCAAACAGAAGGCTCCCCAAATGGCCTTGACTGTTATTTCATGCTTTGCCAGTTGAATGGGAATGATTGGTACAATGTGTTTGCACACAAAAGTTGCTTCATTTTCCAAAGCTGCCAAACAAATTGAACTGGGTAAGTGGTAAATGTATCCATCAGAACAGCTCTCCATTTTAGCCTTGAGCCATGGCTGATTGATAGCTTTGATAGCTGCAAACGCAGGATTGTGTTTTTTCCTTTTCTTTCATGCCGTGTGAGTAGATACTTTTTTTCCTTACCAAGGGATGGGTGGGCGATGGACATTGAAACAGATAAAATTGGTGGGTGAAAATGTGAAATGAGAATAGTAATGCCTGGTTCTTATCGCCAAGCAAGGGAGGCCAGAAAACAGATGTGACAGATTGAGACCTATTGGAAGCCATTGAAATGGCAGCTAAATTAAAAGAGTTTGCTTCACTTAAACTGGCTACACTTAAACTGACTAGAGGCAGGGCTTCTTTGTGTGTGTGTGTGTGTGTGTGTGTGTGTGTGTGTGTGTGTGTGTGTGTGTGTGTGTGTGTGTGTGTGTGTGTGTGTGTGTGTGTGTGTGTGTGTGTGTGTGTCATCTTGGGGATGATTCAACCAAGGGAAGGCTAGCGAGATCTGCCAGGTTACAGGGAGTCAGGAAATTAAAGAGTGTCAAGCAATAACCACTAAAGCTCACATTCTCTTGGTTCAAAGCAACTTGGTGATGTTAAGCCAACCTACAATATTCAGCGACGGTTGTACTCAAAAGGCCATAATGGTTGTTCATTATAACGTTAATATAAAAATAAAAGTCTATTTTTACAGTGACTAACAGGATTATTTGTGCAGAGGCACTATCATGATGTATGGCTAAATGATTGTGGATTTATAGGTTGCCATTCTCCTAGAGTATGAGCACTGGCAGTACAAGTTGGACAGCAATCAATCAGAGATATTGATTTTGGAGAGTTTCCTGCTGTCATGTTGGATTAATATGGATTAGTCACACTGTGCATCCGAACACTGTAGTTAGTCAGTCGGCTGGTTCAGTATGCTAAATTCAAAAAAGGGTTTAATAAGCATGTTGTGCTTCAAACATCAGCATACTGAAATTACTTTGATGTTTTTATCCGGCTTAGCAGTTCTGATTTAGTGCTCATGATGCTGTGTGACATGCATGATAATATAATTAATCAATCCCAGAAAATTCACCCAACATGTTAGTGTTTGCTCTTCCGGATTGTCTGAATGAAGCTAGTTGTCATTATCATACTTTTCACACCACGTAATGAAGTGTATGTGTTTCATATTGGCTGATGTGTTGTTACAGTAAGGTATACATATATATATATATATATATATATATATATACATACATATATATACATACATATGCATAGAAAAACGTATTATCTTGTCCTTCTGAATGCTGTATAATCCACTGGAGACCAGTGGGTTTACATCACCCTGAAGCATACTGTCACCTCTTGTTTGCATCTTCTCTGAATGTGCTATCAGTGATGATGTTGATGTTCGTGTTCCATCATATTTGGTTCAATCTATTGACTCTGTGGCATCATGTGATTTCAAGTATGACAGATGAGTAAGCTATGAACCTTCAGGACATTCCCAAGGCAAGATTAACCTGATTTATTTGGCTTAATTTATAACTGTAGCAATCCCACGAGAAAGGGCTTCCTTTTCTTAGCTGTATTAAAGAATACAGATTCCCCCTATGATATCTACACTGCAACACACACACACACACACACACACACACACACACACACACACACACACACACACACACACACACACACACACACAGTGTCTTTTCCCAGCGTCAGAGTCAAATTCAGAGATGTTATAGCAGGATAAAAATAGATAGATAGAAAAAAATCACCATAACAAAATGAACTTCTGAGCTCAAAAAAGTCCTCATCAGCACTGAATAATACTTTGGAAAAAATATATATTATTAATGAAATAAATGGAACTTGGTTTAAACAAAAAAAAGTGATGTGCTCTTGGTTCTGTGGGGAGAAAACACATGGACAACCAATTATCTATATGTTGGGTACACCATGCTTGTACCAGGCCTGTCTTCCTTACTTAAGGTAATGCTATCGTCTATACAAAATTAATAAAATAGTACAAAGAAGTAAAATATAGTTAAGTGGATTAAAAACATCAGCTGATGACTTCATGTGAAAGCACTTACATTTTGCCTCTACATTCTGGTATAATTATGCACCTAAAATTAATAAATAGAGACATCTCAAAATAATCTTGTTAGGGCTGTTCTAAACTTCCCCCTCACACACAACATCACACTTTATATTTTGATAGTATGAATTGGGTAATTGTGCTTAAAGAATGGCTTAGATTAGGCGACGGTTGACCTTTACGGTGATAAATAGCCTGTCCCTGCACATCTATTTGATTAAATTAGCCAAGTAAGTGAGTCACACAAATATTAGACTTGCTGTTTCTTTGAAATGCAGTTTTGTGCATCTTTTTACCTTGTTGGGTGCAAGGGAGGAGAGGATAATGTAAGTATGTTTTGAACAGTTTTTGAGTGACTGATTTTCTTTCCTTTGTCTGCTTGTCAACTACTCCCCCCATTCTCTGCTCCGCACCCACCTCCCCTCCTGTACCCCCCCTATCACAGAGGACCACAATGAAAATACGCCTTAAGACATTGTAGTGCTTTTAGTTTCGATAATCTGTTTTAAATGTGTGCAAAGCCTAAGGCAGTCTTGTACATAATATTTCAAATAAATCAAATCGCTGGTATAGTACAATAAAGAAATAACAACTTAATAGTTGTCAACTCTAAAAAAATTATTTGCTCCTTAAACAAAAGAAGCAGGAGTCATTTTTTTTTTTTTTTTATCACTTCCTGGAATCTTAATGCCTTTGTAAGTAAGGCTTTAAATCTAAAGCTGTTGGATATTGACTCCTCCCTAATCTGCTCTCTAATGAAACCATGGCCTATTTCAATATATTCACCCCAAATATACAGGGTTATATTTTTTTTCTTTTTCTTGCTTCCAACAAAACACACACACACACACACACACACACACACACACACACACGCCTTATAGCGTACAGTATCAACAACACCCTTTAAGCTTTCTTGATACAACTGCCTCTCTGCTGGGAAAATGTGTGACAGGCTCTAAAATGGTTTTGAGTGGTAAATTGAATTAGAGTAGATGCAGAATATGCCAGAATGGCAGGTGCACAGCAGCACAGCCTCGATTGCTCATCCTGGCTGCAACTCCACACTAAGCGCCTGCAGTCAACATATCTCTGTCCGGTGTGTGAGATCAGCATGACCAAAAAATAAATGACTCGACAGCCAGATTAACTGAGCCAGATAGACACTTACAATTATAATTGACTTTTCAAAAAGATATACTGAATAACCCCAACATAAGCACTACACAATACACAGTAAACAAGTGAGCAGAAATCCATTAATTTCATATAAAGGTGAAACACCAGGTAAACTCAACCAGTGTGTTCACAGTCAACTGCCTTGTCAGCAGAGAGCACAACTTATCTGATGTGGCGTTTTCAGTAGTTGAAAATGGACAGTTGACTGCTTTCACTCAAAGTGTATTCAATCACTGTAATGTTCATTTGTAAGAGTACTGATTGTACACCACTTGTATTTATCAGTAGCATGGTTTAAATTAGTTTTCAGTGATTCAAGTAGGTCTGGTGTTGTACTCACTATTGGCAGTCTAAAAAAACAACCAAGCAATCAGAACTTGGTATGCGGGATTAATAATGGTGGAGTCATCTTCCTGAGAAAGCCAGAGCACAAAAATAGCAAGATCCATGAAAAATAGTGATAGCAAATTTGCTAATGCCTGTACACGTGGATGAGATTGACACAGCTGTACAGGTTGTTGTCAGTCAACATAAATAACAACTCTTACTTGGCATACTGAGTACTCAAACCTAATTATATGAACATGTATATGAGCACAGTAAACATTAGGCAGTGTCATAAATCTATAGCACCATAAGACCAGCAAACACATTCAACATGTATGTGCTCCAGCTCCCTGCCGAAACTTGCTAAAGCAGAAAAGAAATTGTTATTTCCAAATTAGTGTAAGTAGTAAAGTTTTTAGCATTTCCTACAGCACATTCAGAACAGAGACGCATAAACAAAGCTGATGTAAGTGTGAACATCAGTTACAACAATGAGTATTTGGGCTGACACCATTTGGGTGTGTGCAAATCTCTGTCTTGGATGACAAAAGAAAGTGAGAAATAATGTGTGAGAGCTTTGTTAAGAAAAGACAGATGTCTGTCGTAAAAGGCTGAGTCAACTGTAGGAACCGTTAATGAAATTCATTAGTTCCGTTGTCTATGAGATTGTCTTTTTCCACTTTGGTGATTCTGCACCAAATGAATCATTGGGCTGTTAGTTGCTATTTTTGTGCTTTATTGGGTTGTATTGGGTACTGACTGTTGACCTGTAATTCCAGAATGCATCAAGTGTCTTGTATCTGACTAACAATATATTTCTGGGGTATCAAAAGGCCCAGTTTTAAGATATCATATCAGGGGTCACAATGTGGCTAATCTATATCGACGACGTTTCATTTAAGGGATTGTTCCGGTGTCTCGTAGGTTTCGCCGGATGCCAATCATTTTCGGCCGGATGTCCCTCACCTTCCGCTATCTTGTGTTGACATTCTAAACCTCATCACACACTCGACAGCCATTTTAATTCCAGAGCTCGCCTCCCTACGTGCACGTTCCACCAAAACAAGTTCCATCCCGAGGCTATTTTGCAGCGGCACCACACCTGCACCCGGTGCTTATAGTGCCACCCAAGAGGATTGTGATTGGTTCAAAGAAATGCCAATAAACCAGAGCACGTTTTTCTCCTATCCTGGAATGCTGTGTGTACTAGCTAGACCCTCGTCCGCAGCGCTGTGGAGAAAGGTCTGGCAATGCGAGACTACAATGCGGCCTATAGGCCTAGGATAAAAAGGAGAAATTCAATAAATGCATATCTAATCAAATTCATTCAGTTGTATATTACAAAAGTAGATAAAGGCCGTGGATGATCCAGTCTGGGGTGAACGAGGACATCCAAAATGCAGTTCTGCCAAAAATCCACGTACAATTGACAACACGGCCTGCAGAGCTGAAGCGCATTGATCCCACACCTTAAAGCAGAAAAGTGAAATATAGACCTACCATTAACAGAGAGTTTAGTTAGTATCCCAACTGAACAACAAAAGTCTTAGCTTTTTATTGTGTTTTGTCCTTTCCAGAGAAATGCACTGTGCATTCAAGTGCTTGTTTGCAGTTCTTTTTCAGTTATTCTTGAAAACATGGAGCTGGAATTTCATACCACAGCACAGCATCTCCTTGAAAAAACTACAGAAAACTGCCAAATCACCGATGTTGACACACAGTAGTTAGACATCTAATATTATTGCAATTTCAAACTGCCAAAGACACATCAGATCTATGTAACATCATGGGAAGTATGGTTGAAGGATGAAGCATATCCTATCAAGTCATACTCGCTGCGGGCTCCCTTGAACTGCTACATTTTATTGCACCATAGATCCCCAACTAATTTATCACAGACCATCATGTGACTGTATTGGCTCATCATTGCGGTCCAAGCATACCCTCACCATATTGTATGAAGTAGGCCGTATATGCTTGGGGAATTCTCTCAATTCGCTTACCAGAGGTCTGTACCAGTTAAGTTATCCTCAGCATGGAGCATATGCTGGCTTTTTTTCTGTGATACTACAGTGTGAGAGGCACATCTGGCAGTGCAGTCATCTCAACAGTAATTTGCATTGCAATATGGTGTTCAAGGGTTGGTTAGGAACGTGTCTTATTTTTATTTTCTCTGACATTCTCATTGTTATCTGGCCTCATTTTCATTTGTTTGCCAGTTTGGAAAATGTTAGGAAGTCAGTCAAGTTGCCAGAATAAGGTATGAAAATGTTCTGTTTCTAACTGTTCTGTTGCTACACCAAGGGGCACTAAGTGTAGCTGAAAGTGTTTTGGCTTTTTGAAGTAACGGTTCAAAGCTATATACTTATTGCACTTAATGCCAGGAGGTGCCACATGGCAAAATGTCAGTGATCTAATTAGCTTTACTCAAAGTAGGGATACTGATATTCCCTCTTCAAAGAGCCACTGGGCTCTGAAGACCCAACTATTTAACTGCCCTTTTTAGGTCATTCTATCAGTCAGGTTTGAAGAGCTATCAGTGACCACCATCCCCTAATTTTAAAGCCAAGTGCTCCGGTTTTTGGGTTGAATATCCTAAGTATTGCTGTGCTTCTTGGGGAAGTATGCTCTCAGTGGAAGCAAGTGAAGAGGCCGTTTGTGTGGGTGGTCAGATGAAATTATACTGTTGCCACGTGTGAGGGATGCCCTATTCCTGCCTCCCTTATGTGGAGGATGTGAGGTGTCACAGTCAAGCTCTTTAACCCTCATCCTACCAATATATTAAACAAAGAAGGACCACTGACTAAGGGCCCTGGGGACCCCAAGAATAAACCACTGTATGGTAACAAACTGATTGACAAAGTCATGACAACTTGGAATGATAGAATAATGCACTTGTGAAATATAACAAAACCTCTGTATACTTGTGGGGTCTGCGGGTATCCCAGTCAAAAGGCTAGCTCACACAAATCAGGCTTATTCTACATCCCAGTTGTCACTGTTAGCTGCTCAGCTGCAGATGACTCACTGCTAACCTTTTCGCTATAATCACTGCTTTGTAGCTGAATGTCATAAGCTTAATTTGAACATAGGGGAGGCCACTTACAGCATAAGCTGACAATAAGATTCAGTTTTGGAGCAGCTCCAACCCCCTTTCCTGAGGATACAATGTCTCAGGTACAGTGTGAACAAGGGTTGAACTGGCTGAATAATTTATGGATCAATGGTGGACTGAGTCTGTATATTATGAAATGTCCCTACTGAATTTAAATTACTTAGAATCTTGTGAAACGTAACCATAGGCCATGGAAAATCCCAGATGCAGTGACAGTTACTTTAGTCACAGGAGTCTAAAAAAAAGAAACATTGACTATTAAAACCTAAACTTCTTAGACTGCATTGGTTTCAGAATTCAAGTTTGGTGCTTCCTTCTTGAATGTATTTCCTTTCTTATAGTAGAGAAGTAAATGCAAAAATATGCTCAAATTTTTTCATGATTCATTTAGACTGTAAAAACAGCCCACATTCCCCAGAGCATTCCTAAATGTGTGCTGGTTTTGTCTGTTTTGAGTGCCTACCTTTGCTGTTTTCTACTGGGAATGCACCACATACTTTTACTTGTTCAGCAGTTTTTGTCCAGATTGTGAGGACTTACTGTAATTTAAAATTTTAATGGCTCTTCTGAGGCATCCTGTTGGGCCCGTGGCCAGCGTTTAGGAAGACCTTTGTTGCATGCCATCAACCTTTCTCTCTTCAAGGTTCTTGTCGCTGTCTCCTAGCAAACTGTCCAAAAAAGGCAAATACCAAAACATCTTAAAAATGCACCTTACTACTGCTTTGAACATGTATGATTTGGTTCATTGCTTTTTTATTAATACATACAAATGTAATTTGCAATAACGTTTGCAGACCTGGGACATACACCTAGATGGGACCAAAAGTTTGCTCCGACAAAAGGAGGAGGTCTGGATATTGCCTCAGCTGAATTTGTTAAAGCGGCTGGCTTTTTTCGGGGTGGCTTTGCACTACTCCCTCCACCTGCAGTCTAGAGAATTGCTGCCACCTTCAAGTGCAGCAAAGCCTCAGACGTAAGTGTGTTAAGCCCTGTGTGCTTTGCCGAGGGTGAAAATGAAGACCTATGAAGAATAATGGCTCCTTCAAGAGGCAGCTGTCCTTTTTTAAGCAGGCGACACTCACCACAATGTGCTGTCTGACTCCGCTTTTCCCTCCTTCTGTTTTCTTTTGTTGTTGTTCTTTCTCTTTCCCTCTATCTCTATCTCTATCATGGCGAGGAAGGACCTTTGAGAATGGGCTAAATAAAAGTCTAAGGATGTACAGAGAGGAGATAATGTGTAGTCCCCCTGAAACATCTTCAAGGATGGAAATGTTGATGCATGTTAAGTCCTCTGGGGGTTTCACTCAAAGGACATATGGGGCCTTTCATCCCTGACATGAAGGTGGAAGGGAACATTATTGGGCTCTGCAACATGACAGAGGTTTCTCCTTTCAGTTGGAAGCTTGAAAGGAAAGAGTCATCTTTCTCCACGCTTTGAGAGAGAAGCCTCGTAATTGGCTGAAATAGGTGCTCTTTTCTTCCTACCAACTTCTTGAGGTAATTGGTATTTATGAAGTATTTATGGTCCACATTTGCTGGTGTTAGTTCCACACAGAGTAGAATATATATATTTTTTGGACAGAGAGACTGTTCCCCTACCTTTCCTTACCCTGGAAGAAAAGTGTTGCTTTTTGTTTTGCCCATTTTACACATTCATAATTTCAGCAGTCATGCATCGTTGCACTTACATAACAGTCTGAGCAGGACCAAGGGGCTGTTATTGTTGTGTGGTATCACACCGGGCTGCCGTCCCATCTGTGGTGGTGACTTGAGGGAAGTAGACACCGCTTCTGCTAATAAAGACATTTTTATAATGCAATTAAACCATATAAATAAAATAAATAAATTAGCTATTTATTATACATTAGTCCACCCAGGATTCCCCAGCCCAAGACATGGTTGCTGCCCTTGTGTGGAGCTAGAAGTGCCAGCTTTTGTTAGCCAGCTAGTGGTGTGGCTCTAGGGTTATATACTTTGTTCAAGATTGAAATATCTCAACAACTATTTGATGGATTGCCAGGAAACATTTTTGGCCAACAGTGGATGAATCTTTGGAGATCTCCTGACTATTTTCTTGAGCCAGTATGACATTGACATTTTTAGTTTTAAGTCAAATGTATTATTAACTGTTTGGTATATTGCCATGGAATTTGGCACAGATATTCAAGCCTTTCCAGTTTCCTATAAGCTTTGTTTATCCACCGATGTTTCATTTAGCTTTGCGAGCAGCTCAACTTTTTCACTTTTCCAGTGGAATATATCAAAATAGAAGATTGATTGTGTCATCCTTTGGTGCAAACAATCTTGGTTCCCAGATTTCACCTGATGACTTGGATAATCTCTTATCTAGTGCCATCAGCAGCTTGACATTTTTGGTTTAGAGTTGTTTCCACAACTTTGAGATACATTTCCATTTAACGTCATTGGCCAATTTGTACATTTACTTTACAGTAACCCTGCTAGATGTGGCTTCCTCTCCTAGAATAGAATCCTCCACTTGTCATACCAATGAAAAATACATTAATATGAAGAGTTTCATAAGTTAGCGCCAACGTTTTTGGCAAGTTGGACAGTATGACAGCAAAGACATGCACGCAATGCAACATGAGACTATCCCATCTTTGTCTGGGGTTGGTGGGAACAAAATTGTGTGTACTTTGTGAGCTGTGTGTTTCTCTTTGTTCTGGCATCCATACAGCTCAGGCTTATCTTCCTGCTTTCCTATCTTTTTTATGATTCTGTTTATCCTACTGTACAGCTATATCCACATTCTGAATGACTGAGCTAATTGTTCCTGCTCATGGATTCTCTGCAGATTCAATTATACGCCACTCTGGGCATCCTGAAAAAAAAAAACAAATGAGGGTGGGAAAAGAGAGATGTGTGCTGAAAGTGTGGGAGAGTGAAAAATGAAAAGGTAAAAAGCAAACAGGGGCTTGAAAAGGTTGTAGATAAGAGAGTGGAAAGTTGAGAGAGAGAGAAAAAAAGGATGAGAGCTAAGAAGTAGAAGCAGGAGGGATAAATTAGAGAGAGGAGTAAGAGCATTCCCTTGAGTCATATATTTTTGTAAGGGGAAAATCAGCTCACTGGAGTGTACACTGTAATGGCACCCCTCTGTATAATGATTGGCGCTGACCTCCCACATAAGAGGATTAGTATGTGCCTGAGCTGGCCAGAAATAATGGACCTCACCTTAGTTTAGCTGCAGTTTGACACAGCAGAAAATAGGTAGGGAAATAAGAATACCTCAGCAGCAGGAGGCTTGCCTGAACCTCATTCATCTGCATCACCATTGTGTCAAATTGGACATGCATTCCTGCATATCTGGCGGGTTCATGAACAGATGGCATAAACGTACTGGACCTATGTGGACTCATAACATACTGTAGTAGACATCATGGAAATAAGGTGCAGCCGACTGTAACGTGTTGTGGTGATTTTTCGTTTCTTTTCGCCTATAACAAGCAGTGCAATGAATTACTGTTTCCGTTATTTACATGCAAGGTTGTCTACAGGAAATGAGCTCTCGTTATTGTAGCTTTCAGTCAGGCAGAGGGCAAGTCTTCTGCTCGGAAGAATATTGTGGCTCAGCAGTGAATGTTGTGGCTAATGTCTTACTGCAGGGCACACTCTCCTTTTGTGTGCTTTGAACCAGCAGGATTAAAGCATCCATCTTGCTCTCCCGCTTCCCCTAATGGTATTAGGAAAAGGGTGGATAGGTTTCCGTATTCCGTTAAGGAATATCTGATATGGGGACAGGATGATTCAATTAAGTCAAAAGCAAAGTGGGAGGGAATGAGTACTGGTGGAATAGCCTCTGAGCTGCATAGCTCAAAGTGGGGCATTTCAATCTGTAAAAATCCTGCTTGCACGCCCCAAAAACATATATTATACACTCATTACCAAAGGACTGTAAAGGGTCAGCATGCAATTTCTGCCTAAGTGCAGATCTCCGTCATTCAGTGTTGTCAATAACAAAATAGACACACAACATCCGTCTTTCATGCAATACATGCTAGGATTGGCTCCAGCCCCCTTGATATCTAGAATTGGATAAGCAGATATACACAATAGACATATGGATGGACCATGTTTACCAAGTTTGAACATTGGAAAGTATCTAATAGCTTAGTAAATATTAAAGTAGCAAACCAACTTACTGCTCATGTTAATAATAACAGTCAATGTTGGAGTGGTGCTATAAAGTAGGCTACATATGCAAAACATTTGAGTTTCCTGTCCTGAGTTAAAATAGCCATGTGAGGACATTTCAGCCTGAATTCAATCTTATATTCAACCTCATATTTTATTAGTTATGCTAGAAACACATAACCATTAACAAATTATATTTGTACTTTGTGTTCTCAGAGAAAATATAACTAAAACATAAACTCATTCAATTTTAGATCACCCAATGTCCCCCCTTCATAGCCTTTTATATGAATAGTTACAGATTCATTTAAGAAAAAAGCCTCTGTCTGTGTTCCTGACTTCCACACAATGGAACGTTATACTACAACTTCTCCTCATTTGTCCCTGTTATAATTGGTCTCATTAATAGCTTGTTGTAATTTGCCCTGTTGGAATATAGAATATGAATGTATGTTTTGCTGTGCATGACTGTTGTCTTTTATTCTCTGCTAGCTATAGAAAGCCCCATTCGGAGATAATAACGTTTACTTCACTTGAAATTTGGCTGGTTATCAAAACAATGCCTCATAAATGTATCAAATAATAGCCTGCCTAATGGTGGCATATGGGAAATATGTGACGCTGTGAATATATTTTTTCACATTCACAGTTTGCAGGGTGTGAATAAGCTACATGTGAAGAACAGCCATTACTGGTATTTTGTTTTATTGGAATTAAACAAAGTGATAATGAGAGAGCAAAATTATATTTTTTCACAGATTGGAAAGTGACAGTAGAATATATGAACTCCACACTCTTCCGTTGTGTGAAAACAATGTTATGTTTGGGGCTACTTATGTCACACTTATCTTAGTCTCGCTTTTCCAGACCATCATTACACTGCGGAGTGGAGGAGGGTCTGGCTAGTCCACACAGCATTCTGGGATGGGAGAAAAACGTGCTCTGGTTTATTGGCATTTCTTTAAACCAATCTCAATCGCCATGGGGCAGCGCTAAGCTCCGCACGGAGCCGCTGTAAAATAGCTGTGCGAGAGAAAACTGAGATTGGACAGATAGTCTAGCTAGCTGTCTGGATTTACCCTGCAGAGATCTGAGGAGCAGTTAACCATAGTCCTCAGAAATCCACCGGAGTTTCAAATTCCAACACAAAGAAAGCGGAAGGAAACGGACATCTGGCGAAAATACACACATCCGGCGGAATTTCCGACGGCACCGGAGCAATACCGGAAGTCGAACGTCAAGGATATAGACTAATCTAAACAAATGAATGTAAGCAGTTTAACACCAGAAATTGGCTTTTCTCTAACTCACATGTATCAGAGATCTTAACATTCTCCACATTCATAACATTCACATTCATAACTGCTGAAATTGCAATTGCTCTTTCCTACCTACGAGGTTACTTGTTTTACAGGCATGACCAGTTACCATTGAATGATGAGCTAAAACAAAAGAGTCTTAAATTAGATGGCTAGTATTTTGACGAAAAGAGAGGTTACCTGACATCTTCAGCTCTGTTACACTCAAGTGCCTCCTTATATATTTTTAATGCATTACGCTTAAGGCTGTTATATTGTGTGGGGGGCAGAAAACCCAAATTACTTTCTTGACTCCTTCCACTTCATACATTTGAGTGGTCAGGTTATCACATCGTGGTTTGGTGTCTTAACGCCACCAAGTCCCAATGCTGTCTGGAGCCATTGGGTTTCTATTACCACAAATCCATTCTGCTCATTTAAAATGAATGGCTGTGGACCTTCCCTGACCCCAGAGATAAGCCTGGCCAAGGCTTTTTTTTAAACACCTTGGTAATTGGGTTTTCTGTCCTTATCAAATATATCATTGAGTAGAAGGTATGGTAATATTTGGGTGGTCACTGGATTTTTCTACTTAGATTTTCTTCAGAGTTATTATTATTATTATTTTTTTGTAATTTTGCTATTGCACACATCAAATCTATTAGTACACATTTGTGCAATTCCTATTTTGGAAAGACCAAAACCAACAACATGTAAGTACCTCTCACAATACTTTCAAACTTCACTTTAGTCTGTGGCACTTCGCCAAAGCCTTATGGTTTCAACTGACTGTTAACAAGAAAAATACAGAATAGCATCCGCATTATCCTTGAAATCAAATTGTAGATAGGATAACTGACAAAGCAAGGGTTTACATAGCTTGAGGAAGCACGGGGAAGCTACGGTTATAATTGTATCAAATTACTCTCATTGTGAATAACCTGTGCTTCATTATGTTCCTTTTTATGGCAGCTGCATAGGAATTTAGACAAGAGAGGCTGTCATGAAATGAAGCTTAGCCACATTTGAGCACCAGTATTTGTCTTGCATTTCCAGTGCTAAGTGTACACAATCTGTCAGATGGTACTATAAACACACACTCTAGAATGTAGAATTTCACTCATAAAAAGGGCCCTTGATGCATAATGTTACACTGTTATGAGCTGAGCTGTATTACTTTTTGCTCATTTCTCTGGCTACTCTTATCCACCATGAAAACGCAAGCCTATCAGTTCAAAGTCAAGACATGGACAAGGCAGTGTATTAAGCCACCACCCATGACTTGGTGAATGGTGAGAAGGCGTGAGGACTGGGGGTGTCCGTGACATCACCCTGGGCTCCTTTTTTTCCTGTGTCACCCTGAGGACACAAGGAGGGAGGGTTCTCAGCCTTATCAGCAGGACAGCACCCAGCGCTCTAATCACCAGGTTCCAGAGACAGCCGGAGGTAAAGGGAGAGTGGATGGATGAACAACATCCAAGGAGAGAAAAAAGGAGGAAGGAGAGAAGGGAAAAAGGCAATGTTTATACCTTGTAGCTTATATCAAATGACAGCTGCTTTACAGTTCAGTGCATAACTGAGTAGAAATCCTTTTGGTGAGAAGAGACGAGTGCAGATTCTGTCCCACGGCACATTGTTGGTGATGAAATATAGAGACGTTGCAGTTGCATCACAAGTCTCTTAGCAACTGCAGCAGGTGCCATCTTGAAAGCATCCTTGAGGAGAGGCTACATGCAAAAAGACCTGAAAAGAAAGCTGTCGGTCACTTCATTGAAGGTTCCCTTGCTGAAGTCCTCGTCTCTGTGCGGACCTTGTCTCTATAGCAACTTCGTCCTTTTCTCATATTTCCAGTTTAATTGAATCTCTAAAACCGCAGTAAGTCTCACAGAGGCCAAATGACAGGAAAGTAGACTTGAAAGATTACTTTTCTAACTGTTCATGTGGGCATTCAAAGAAAAGTTTAACACTTTAAATCACAGTCCTACAACAGGACACACATGGGAAATCGTTTTTTTTAGTTTACCTTTTAAATTGTGAAGCATTACAGGCAAAGCAGTTTGATCCCCTGCTGGCAGCATATTTTGTCAACTCTCCGTGAGTTTGTAATACAATAAGGACGTGCAACAGGCAATAAATAATAGATTCATATTTGATCAAAAAGCTTTAATGCAGCCAGAACCCAGGTATGGTTGTAACCCCAAAGCTCATTGTGATAGAGCACATAGTGTTCCATTCTCCACGCTTCATTTACTGCTGTGACTGGTTTAAAAGAAAGACAATAGGATTGGTGCTATTGATAATTAGTTTTTAATGTGCCACACTCATCATGTCCAATTTCATGCCCCTTAGGCAGCTGATCACAGATTTAATCAACACATTATTGCTTGCTATACTTAAACTGACTAGAGGCTTCTCTCTGTGTTTGTGTGTGTGTGTGTGTGTGTGTGTGTGTGGGCTTGTTTAACTATATTCGTGGGGTCCAAAAACCGGGAGTAGACCCCACAAGTTTAAAGGGCTGTTAGAGGGTTAAGACTTGGTTGTAGGATTAGGGATAGAATTAGGTTATGGTGAGGGTAAAGGTTAAGGTTAGGCATTTAGTTGTGATGGTTAAGGTTAGGGTAAGGGGCTAGGGAATGCATTATGTCAATGACGGGTCCCCACAAAGATAGTGCCACAAACCTGTGTGTGTGTGTTTGTGTGAGACAGTGTTAGCGTGTGTGTGTGTGTGTGTGTGTGTGTGTGTGTGTGAGAGAGAGAGACACGGTGTTAGTGTGTGTTTGTGTGATCGAGGAGCAAGTGACAGAGGTTGTCAGCATGTGCATCCATCCCAGCAACGTCCTTCTTTGATAGACATTGAATGTGTGTTCCAGGCCATTAACCAAGAGCTACATTTGAAGATGACGCGCTTGGAAGCGTGTTGTTGTGCTGTGTCGAAGGAAGCCATTGGTATTATTGTGTTTCTAGCAAAGAGTGAGTGTCCATGCCTCCCTCACCTGATGGATACAGATGAAAGCAGGGCTGTTATGTCTATGCTTTTTAGAATGCTCTTATTGCAAAATGCAGCATATCAATATATTTAGATTTACTAGTAGTGTGTATTATGCAATAAAATATCTTCTACTCTGTTGTTTTGTTTTTGTCTATAAAAAGTGTTTGTCCTTTCATTTCATGTCTTTGGTCACCCTTCAGCATATGTATGCCGTGTAAGGAGGTTGGTTGGGGTGGTGGATGGGTCAAACAACACAGGACTTTCACCCAGGAGACCGGGGTTTGTGTCCCATACTTATCCCACGTGTCACTGAACTGTACATTTTGTTCCCCACCCAGGATCTTTTCCTTAACCTAACTGTCCGTTCTTGTGCTGCATGTCAGTCAGTACGTCCCGACCCAGAGAGTCAAAGTACGCCAAGAGTCCCGGCGCTAAAGGAGACTTTTAACGTGAATAACAAACGCCAAAAGCACATGACCAAGCGTTTGTATTTTACGCAATAGGAGCGTGAGAACGTGTTGATAGGACATATAGATTCAGCAGTAACCAGCTATTAGCTCTTGTATCAAGAGCAGTGGCCTTTACTGTGTTTTAGCACATTTGGGTAATCATTTTCCCTTTTGTTTTTCTGCTAAATACTTTTGGCTAACCACTGTTTGCTCACACCATCTGATTGCTTGTGATTCTTGCCTCATCTGAATTCCTTTTAGCAATGTTGCCATGCTTCCAGATGTCAGCATTTAACTTGTGAGTTTCTGTGATGAGTACAATAGTATAGGAAAAATAAAACCCAAGTTATAAATATGTTTTTTTAAATTATGCTTTAGCTAACTGGTGGTGTAAAATAGGATTGTATTTACTGTATGTTCAGGATGTGTAATATATAAATATTGTATTCTTATTATTCCATAGCTTTCTTGTTTGTATTTTGCTTATGATCGGTTTGAACAAATTAATCTTTTTTTTTTGCTGACAATGATTATTTTTTAACTCGAATCACTTACATATTTGTTCTTGGCTGCTGCTGGTTTTGTGCGTGACAAGAACTTCACAACTTGGTCATGACCACTGCTCACAATGAAGAGACTTTTAGAAGTTGTCAGACGAGAGTGAGTATAGAGGAAGAGAAAGAGGCAGAAAATAGGTCCACTGGAGCCATGAAGAGTAGTGGCTGTGTTTATCTTGAACTACTTAGCTCCCTGGCTGTGAGTCAAACGTAGAGAGAGACATTGGGAGGTAGTGGAGGCCTTCATTAAATGCAGCTCAGGTCCTGGTGAAACCCTGGTAAATGTTCCTATCATCTCTGGAGTGGTCCAACGTCTAGCTCTCTTTCCAAATGACTCATGTTTAATGCATCTCGGCAGTCCTTGTCATTTAACCTCACCTCTGGAGGTTATAGGTTGTGCTGAAATAGTGAAGACTCCCACAAGACCCATAAGGGGCAAAGCGACCATGCAGTTATTCTTCACCCGCTCTCCATTTACTTAACATGGGGAGAGCTGCTCCATGTCTCGCCTATTGCTGTGCAATCTCCCCAAAGCAAATGGCCCTCACCCCATCACACTGCATGAACCTGAACTCAAGGGTGGTCTGGCCTGACCGTGTGGTCTTCGGAAGCATTTTGTTACTCTGCTTCCCGTGTGCTATGGCTGTATGCTTAAGCAGGAGACAACTGATGCTATGCTGGGAGACTTTATGACAAAAGCTGTGTTTGAAACCGTTACCTATTACGGAAATAGTGCACTATATAGTGTGTTCACCATTTTGTAGTGGTGTTCGAATTCTCCACGGTTAATTTCATTCACTATATAGCCCACTATAAAATACCCACAATGCACAGATAATATAATGATGTGCCCTACATTTTACTCCCGTATACCACAATGCAATGTGGTCGTGTTTCCCTGGATGAGAAGAAGAAGCAGAGTCACCCGTTAAAACTGAAAAGGAAAAATGGAGCGGGCTTTCGTTTCTAAACAATGGAAATGTAACATATACAGTATATACAACTTTTTATTATTCTCCTGAGTGCTCGGTTTGTTTCAGTGACGTATCATATTTGTTCACATGCTGCTGGGCGCACTCGTCTCGTCACAATAATAACCTGCGCATCTACTGACATCACGATATTTTCAGTGAGTGTCCAAAATCTCATTTGGGCGTTCCCTATATGGTTCGATATTTAAAAAACACTATATAAGGAATAGTGAGTGAGTGAGTGAATGAGGGAACGGTTCCGAACACAGCTTAAGTCTTCAGTCTTTAGGTGAACACTCCAGTTTGTAGCTTTGTCAAAAGCTTTTTAGGTGAGATTGAAGGCTACCAAACTCCATCAACCTTAATATTTTGTAAAATATGTATGTATATACGGTCATTAAACAATATTGAAAATGAATGCAGTAGTTTGTAAATGTAAAGGTCATTTCTTTGGTCAGACAGCACATCGTACAACCTCTGTTTGGAGCATACTTAGGCCTTTTAGCTTGCAGACATCCATCTCCAAGCAAATGATCAGCAAATCAACAGGGTACATCTTCATCACAAACAGGGCTGTGTAACACAATGTAAAATACCTGGTTACCTGGTGGTTACCTGGTGATTCTACCCTTTGTTCACTTGATCGTCACGCTGCATTTTCCCTGCAATTTTGCCAGCTTACAAGTAAAGACTGCCTCCCTTTTTTCTCCTCGTCTACCTCACTTACACACACCCACTCAATCTCTGCTTCTTGCTCTGGATAATGGTAATTAGAATATCCCCATGATTGAAATTTGGCAAAAGTTGAAGAGGAAATAGGTTTTCTAATCAAAAGCCGCCTCGTAGCTGGAATCCTGATGCTTACTTGGCTGAAAAATGTTCTTCAACGATGGGGGCCTAAATGGATGCCAGACTGTATATTGAGGGCCAACGCTGCTATTTCCCTGCAATGTTGGCTTTTATACAAACGTCCCCAGGGTTTCCCCCAAAAAAGTTGGCCCAGTGGCAAGTGTCTTTTTATGATGAGGGCCCGGCTGGGGCCAGTCCCAGACAGATGGCAGCATTAATGTAGAGCCCAATAGTTTCAGTGATACCAAATAATGGACGGAATCACAAAATTAATGATTTAAAAAAGCTATAAGAGCTAACTGGAGATTTGAAAATATGACTACGACTAAGTTTCCAACAGAGCCGCCCCACTGTAACTGTAGTTTAAAAAACATCTTACGGGCTTGCAATACAGTGGGTGGAACACTGTGTCCCAGTTGAGCCTGCTTTAACCAGTTGTTGCTTATTTATTTAAAAGTGTGTGTTTTGTTGTTATTTTTATGATGGGTTGAATAAACGAGATTGCTTAGCTTAGCATAAAGACAGGAAGCAAACAGAAACAGCTAGCATGGCTCTGTCCAAAGAAAATCCACCTACAGTAGAAGCACCTCTTAAGCTCACTGTTTAAAGGGATAGTTTGGATATTTTGAAGTGGGCTCGTATGAGGTACTTATCCAGGCACAGAAGCTGAGCATTGTACTGCTACTGTATGGACAGGCCTGGGCCACACAGAAAAACATTTTAGCCACCTAAAAAAATCCACATCAGTTTAAGTGTACACTATATTTAGAATATTTTCCCCACTTAACCTTGCCATCAAAAAGTCCTTCTCTTTTGGCACTGCATTTTCCTTACTGTAGCACATCCGTATTCCTACACCCGATCAGTCTCCCTCAGCAAAAGTTCTTCTGTGTACTAATTCGTCATCGCTGTCATAATCACTCACTTTCATTTTCTTGTATTTGTTTATTCCATAAACTGCAGAGAGTCTGACCCAAACAGCTTATCTGCGGCATATTGCAGTGTGCTGCACAGTTGCTCTTCTGCATAGGAATAGGGAAGTTCTATGTTTGAGAAAATGCATTGCCAAAGGAAAGGGCTGTGTGACGGCAATGTAAATTGGTGAACATATTCTAAATAAAGCATACACTTAAACTGATATTGACTTTTTGGTGGTCCTTTGTTTAGGTGTCTAAAATACGTTTTTTATTTCGCTTTGTTTATTCCATACAAAAACCCAATTATAAAAGCGGAAAGTTGTGGTTGTATGGGGGGGTTATGTGCTCAACTGTCTCTTGGCTCGGAGCAGTGACTTCCATGCTGGTTGTGTGGCAACCTCACGCTGTTGCCTATGGTGTCATTTCTCACACATTTATTAACCTGAGCTGATTCTTTTCCTCTTTCATTCCATAGATGCATGAAAGGCAATAGGAATGCCGTCATTATTTTGTGCTACAGTTAAGAGTTTTGGTGTATCACTGTCTAAATGCGGTTTCTGACAAATATTTCCGAGGATATTTGTGATTCAGTAGATGTGTGGCATGGGACTAACCGAAAGACATTTGCACAAGATATCATCTTCTGAGTATTCAATCGACAACATTTGGGTATTACCTCCAAAAAATGTTGATCAAAGCCCATTTCTAATTTGCCTTTGAAGTTAAAACCTTACCCGTGTAAGGTTGCATTTGGCAGAGAGGACCAGCATGCATGATTTTTCTTTGCATCCTTACCTGGCTTCTCCTCTACTTTACAAACCTCTATGCACTGGCAAATGGGGGCAATTAAATTAAGATGGGGCTTTGAATGCTAATCTCCCTTTCTGTTTTTTTCCCTCCCTGCTACCCTTCCCACCTATCCTCGTCCTCCAACACAGGAGCAGCACAGGAACCAGGTAAGCCTTCCTCACGTCTCCTTTCCTTCTCCTTACCACATCTCACCATGTTCCAGCTTTCCAGCTTCTGTCTCGTATCAAAACATGTATTCTCGTTTTGACTCCTGAAATGTTACCTCTTGGTTTTGTTACGTCACTGAAAAATCAATAAACAAATGTTTAAAAAAAAGAAAACATGTATTCTCTCAGCACCTAGTGCTGTGTTTTGCATAAGATCGATCCACAATCTCCCCCCATTTCAGTTTTTCTCATTCTCCCACACCTTTAGATTTATATCTGCCTCTCTTGCATTCTCCACAGCACATTTTTTCCAAATGTCATGTTGCTTCCATTGCTGCTGACATCTTCAGTTGCTTACCAATGTTCTAAATAGCGCTAGCTGTAGCATCCTAATGTACACTGCAGTTAATCAGATAGAGCAGGGTCTTCAACATTTTTTAAGCCAAGGACCCCTTAACTGAAAGAGAGACAGAGCAGGGACTACTACTAATATTGTATAAAATGAAGTTGTATATTAAACAGGGCCTGCAATATAGTGTAGGGCAGCCTAAAGCCTTTATACTTACATTTTTAGTGCACAGAATACTAAGCTATTAAAATAATAATTGTTTGCATGATTTTATAAATTATGTTTTAATGGTAAACATACATGTGGCACATCTGTGGATGGCTATCTTAGTGACTACCTTAGTAGTAAGCCAGTAAGTAAGCCTATCATCAGTGGGGATTTATATTTGCTAATATGTTGGATTCATGTAACATTTTTGAAGAAACTTTAAATAATTAACAATAATTTGGAGGCCCCCCCTGCAGTGACTCTGAGGATCCCCTAGAGGTCCGGGACCCCCTGTTGAAGATCTCTGAGATAGTACTAAGACTAAACTCAATGATCTGCGCTGCAGCCATGAAGGGAAGCACTGTGTGCAGATGAACACTGTTTATCTGCACACACTGCCATGACACAGAGCTGAATTTAAATCAGCAAAAATATATCTTTAACAGTAGCTTAATAATGATCCAAACAAACTGAAAAGAACCACTGAGGAAAGGAGCAATTCAGGAAAACAGGAAGACTTCTTACAGTGAAAATTTGTAATGAAGGCCCATCTCTTAATACAATTTTTCACATTAAAGGCCTGCTTCTTTTTGCCGTAGAGGTAAATAAATGCCATGGCTGCATTTTTTATAATTTACGGCGAATTACATTTGCAATGACAAAAATGAGAATTGTATTTTAAAAACACATTGTTTCCCTTGTCAGAATGTTCTTTAATAGCTACGCTTACAAAAAAAACACAACTGTATGCTGTAAATCAAGCCATGCTGCCCCTCTAGCTGCCTTTACTCCCCCTCTCCCCTTGCTCTCCCCTACCAAGCCTTTTAATCCAATTAGCAGTGCCAGCGACAGTTATTTATATGTACATGAATTAGAATTGAACAGTAAGAGATCGTCCCCTGGGGCTGATTGGACGGAGCCCAGTCCTTCCCAGGTCTGTTCTCGGTCACGAACCTATGCTGCTGCCACCAAGCAGTGGTGGTCTCTGCAGCTGCGTGCCAACAAAGCAGCAGAAACTCACACCAACATGCACTGCCAATGACAATCATCATCTCATCTGACTTTAATGTGAAAACCAAATCAGTGCCCACTTTCTATCCTCAGTAGTGAAATAATTAGAAAATATTGTTTCGTCTTCTCAATCTTATCTTTTCTTAAACTGTCGAGACTAAAGACCTATTTGACTTGTTCAAATTAGGACACTCTAATAAGCTGTCTTCTCAGTGTTCAGGTTCATCTTAGATCTATCTTCCGGTTGCATTCCATCGCATTGGACTGTAACAGTAGATGTGCCAAATGAGTATGTAGGCCTACTGTTAGCTGCCAAATATGGCAGCTAACCCTTTTGGACTATTTGCCAGCTATTGCAGTTCAGAAGGCTAGAAATGTCACAATATTGGCAGCATAATCTTTTTTAAAGGATTTAAATACAATATGTTTGAAATATTTAGAAAATGTCAAAAGATGGAATCATTATTGATGCCCTTTTTTAATCCAGTCAGCAGACGTTTTTCTGCAAAGTCACTTGCAAAATTCTTCACTTAAACTTAATTCTGAGGCAATTAAAGAACTAAATAAAGACAAATCGACCCTAGGATTGCATTAGCTTTTGGTTCATCTTGATTTATTTTCATTTATTAAGAAGGGTCCTCCTTGTTTGTTTTCTAAGTGTACAATACATACAACTGGAAATATTAAAGAATATATGCAACACGATAGATACCACATGTAACAAAATGAAAGATAAAAACAACAAAAACACAATATTTCCAAGGTCTGTGCAGTATTTACTTTATGAATGTGTAGCCAAAGCCACTCTTGCATCACATGTGATGAGCACCAGACCTTCTATCATCTATGACATGAAATCGAATAAAAGTGTGTAAAATCAAAGTACAGGAGTAAACCAGAGCGAGCAAAAATATTTCTTGTTTACAGTTCAAGGTCACAGTGCTTCCTTACTTGACCTGCCACAACAGACAAGACTTCTCTTCTCCTGTGTATGTGACTTGTGTGTTTGCTCTGTATGCCAATCAATAGAATGGAAGAAATGGGAGGATGGTGGTTAAACACAAGGAGTCTTATCCATGTGTGCACAGAGAAGGGCTCTTTATACACATACACACTCTCATGCATTTATGTGTGTGCATTCACATACACAAACACACACACACACACACACACACACAGAGTACAGTCCAGATTAATCACTAAATCAATCACACGCACGCATACAGTGTTTGCTTGTCATCCTGTATGCTTTTCTTTTTTTATAACAGGTTCAATTTCCCAAGCTACTAAAGCTCTATCCGTGTTTTCTCTGAATATGTATTCAGCAAGGTCATCTCTCACTGCAGCAAGAAACATTTCCCAACCACAGGATGTCTTTGCTATTGTAATGTCAATAGTCCCCAGTCCAATACATTGCAATTGACATTTGTCAATACACGAGCTGCTTAGAGCTACACTGTAAGCTGAGGATGCAGCTCATTCATTAGATAAGACCTTGTTCTGACTCTGAAATGTATTCAGGTAATAACAGGATGGATTTTGAATCTTATTCAACCTCTCAAGTAGGGAAAAAGATAGCAGTGTTGTAGTCAAGAACACCCAAACCGAGTCAGAGTCATTACTAAGACCAGAGTGTAGACCAAGACTTTGAGGGGTTGAGACCGAGACAAGACCAAGACCAAGGCAGGGCGAGACTGAGTCAAGACCAAGACCAGACCAAACAACTGAAACACAGTATATACACAACTAGCTATATTTATAGCAAATATTCGCTAAATCCCTTTGGGTGAGATGGTGGAGAGATTTCTGGAGAGTTTTGGTACAGAGGCAGCTGGTCCCAGCTGTGCCGGTTAGCGTTACATTGCAGAATTTACACACTGCTGTGTATTTTCTTTTAGATGTTGTTTTGCAAATAAACTCTTTAAAAAATATAATAAATAAAATGTTATTACCAACGATTTGGCTGATATCTCCCAGACAGCCAGAGCTTCTTCTCACCTACATTTACTTTGGGAGTGCATTTGGGTGGCATTTGAAGCAGGAAGTTTTACATCCAATCACAGTAATGATGTTAACACATAAATCAGATGATACACAGGCAATTTAGTAATATCCCAGAAGTTGTGGTCTTGACCGGTCTTGAAATAAAATCCTGAGTCCTCTTCATTCGAGACTGAGAGGAGACCGAGACCTTGAAAAAGTGGTCTTGAGACCGGTCTTTTTGCTCGCAGGTTTCTCTATAGAGCTCCCCCTACAGCTTCGGAATAGATATTTGGCAGCTCCGATGTTTACTTCTGTCAGTCTGCCGTTTCCTCTTTCTCTGTTCCTCCGACAATGCTTTCCTAGCTTTCTGCTTCTTTTTTGCCGGCTCAGTCATGACGATAGTGTGTAAAACTCCATCGCTACCTTGTTAGCCGGTTCCTGAATGGGCGTATGTGTGCAGTGCTGTGAAGCAATTCATTACATCGCGAGACCTGATATCACGCGATACTGCCGCTGAGTTGCAAGGGTGGTTTTTCAGCTCACAGGCGCTAGGGGGGAGCGAGACGACCACCACTCGACTCGAAAAAAGTCATATAACCATTCCAATGACTCCGAAGCTGTTCAGTTAAGGTAAATTAAGCTAAAAAAAACTGCATGGTTTCCCTTTACCTTAGGAGGACCACTGGGGTCGCTGTTGACCCCAAGAATAAACTACTGTCAGAAACAGCCATCATAGCAAATTGTTGACTTATGTCTTCTCAATACATTGTGAGTTATGTAATTACTGTCATCTGAAGCAAATCTGATTATTTTTATTTTAGGAAAGTGAGTCAATTTCCATATTGTGTAAAATGAAAATGTATACTTTTCTTTAATACAAATTGCAGCTTTTATCCCAAGTTGAATCCACATTGGTACATAAAATCTTATTTACCAACCTTTGATTCTGGAATCATTTAGTTTTCACTCATTTAAAATAAATGTTATTTGTGATATACTTATTTGGTGAAACCAACCGAAGAGCCATGGAAAATAATAAATAGTTCCATCTATTAAAACTGCAGAGGCGGAATTGGGTGCTTTTGACTGGTACCATTGGCATTTTTAAAAAGCACTAATTACAACAGAAAACAATGATAAAAAGTCATTAAGAACAAATTTATTGACAAAGTCATGAACAATTGGACTGATACAATAAAGCACATGCAAGATATGACTAAAAGTACTGTATACCTCTGGGGTTTGCGGGTAGGATTAAAAAAGCATTGTAATTTTAACTACTAAAGACAAAACTGATCAAAGTCAAACATTTAATTTAGAAAAGCAAAAATGTGTCAATCTAAACTTTCAACTATAGATTCGAACACTGCCTCTTTATCATGACAGGAGGAAGGGAGTGAAGATGAGGAAACCAAATGTTATAAAAAAAAAATACGATCGAAATGACATTTTACAGGGAGCAGAGAGGTCCCTGCTCTTGTCAGTAATGAGGATGCCCACTGAGTTCAGTAAAAGAGCTTTCATGTGGTCGTGCTTCATCTGCTCGGAATAAACTACAGAGACAAAGTTGTAGGGCATTATGAGGGTGTAAAAGAGCAAGTGTTTTAATATAGATTTGTATTTGTTTGATGATAAATGTCATTCTGAAAAGATTAGGCTGGCGTTCTTTCTTATTGTCAACAAATCCCATTAAAGGACCAAAACAGCGTATTAGTCCATCTCTCAGCACTTTCCATCTTCATAATGCCGACAAGATATAATAACAGTGCATGTTTAAAGTCACTATCTTTGACATTTCAAGATAAACAAATGTCTGTTATGCTGCTCTATTACCACCTGATGAGACAATCTCGTGATTAAACTTGAAATTAATTAAACAATCGTGACCTCATCACTGATACTAGAGAAACTGTGGACACAAGCTGCTGTGAACCTACTAAATTTATAATGTACATGTAAGTAGAATGTGCAATGCTTATAACAAAATAAGTAAATAAGAGAAAGTGTGCAGATTTGTGAGTGTCAAGTGAAAGGGGAAAAGTATTAATTATGGTTAGATTAAATCAGGTTATGGGGTATTTAATCATAGTTTTTGAACTTCAGCTTGAAATTTACAGTATGGGGTAGTATAAAATATTGATAAGCAAACGTAACAATACCTAATTTGTAAACAGAGGGTTGCATGCAGTCATTTTATAATGATTCAATTATTTGTCCTAATTAAATCATCACAACATAATAAAAAACTGTGTGCAGTTCTCACTTTCTCACACAGTTTAGTTAAGTCTAGTTTAGTCAATGTAGTTTTCCAACAGCCAATCAACTTGCAGCAGTACTCTGCAAAACTTTCCATCTTATGCAGTCATATCTGTCTACAAGTGAGTCCAAAGAACTTTGCTTTCATACGATAAGTGGAAAAAATGCCATTAGTGCTATAAGAACGTTTCAATCTATTTCCAAAAGAAGTCAACTTCTTAGCCTTTTAGCCTCTTTTAGCTCTCTGTTTTAGTATCTTCCTGTAGTGGTGAATCCGGTCTTAGTGCTCTAATTGACCATGCTGGTAGATTTTTATAGCACTGTTCCAGAGCTCTGGCCTTATTGTAAATTCTTAAATGGACATTTTATAAATAAAAGCCCTAAGCCTCTTCCATTGGACGGTATTCTTTCTTGTTGTACTACATGTATGCCACAGCTCCTTTGATTAGCACATAACAAGTCCAGCAATAGCTGATGCCACATGAAGTTCAAAAACCTCTGTGACTCTCAGTTACAGCTTGCAGTGTAAACCAACACTGAGTTTAGTCAACACGCATAACAGTGTCTAAATAAGTGTTTTTGAGAATAAATGTTTGCAGAAGAGCAACAAGCCCACTTACATTTTTCACTCCGTCATTAAAGTTGTCTCCTGAGATTGCCAAATGTCATTTTTCATTGTTCATTGCTTGCCAATCTGTCCTGAATTATGTCAAACAACTGCTCTACTGTGGTACTGTCAGTGTTTTATTTCTTACTTACATTTCTCTTTGTTACAGTATGTTCATTTTCATGTTCATTATATACACATAGATACTGTCATGTTTTTTCTTGCTAACATAATGCTGAATAGTGCTGTATTATTTGGCTGTAAACCACTGTATTTTTAAGCGTAGCAGCCAAAACGTCCCCAAAAAACAACACATGCCACTAATGCTGCTTCTCTGTATGGTTGGGAAACCTGCCCTGAGCCATGCCATCAGCAACTGCAGTCAGAGCCATGATGCATGCAAGGCATGAGTGGGTTTCCCAACAACAGGCTGGATGAGCTGAAGGTTTGCTACACAGGTCATTTTTTATAGCCCAATATCACATACTACAAATTTGCTTTAAGGGGCTTTACAATCTGTCCAGCATACGGCACCCCTGTCCTTAGATCTTTGCTTCAGATAAAGAAAAACTCCCTCCAAAAAACCCTATAATGGGGAAAAAAATGGAAGAAACCTCAGGAAGAGCAACTGAAGAGGGATCCCTCTCCCAGGATGGACAGACATGTAAAAGATGTTTGTACAGAATAACCAACAGAATAAAATGGCAGTATAGACAATCCAAATGATACAAATTAGATGAAATGGATCTGGGACAATGTCAGCAGCTTCCAGGTATCACCAAACCACTAGAGCATGAGCCACACAATCTCCTCTCCACCACCTTCTGCTAGTTTACAGAAAGCATCTGTTGCCTGTAACTCTTCATATGTTTTGCTTCTTCTTTTACCATTCCTTCACACTGATCCACTGACAGAAAAGCACCAAATAATACTTCTATCATGTTACGTAGAACATATTTGAGTAACAAATATCACATCATTTTTATGCAGCTGCTTCACCAATAAGCCTTTATGTGCTTTGCCAGTGAAAAGCTTTTAATTTGTAGCAGCAGCAGGAAATGTGCAGTACAGCATTAGCAGTATCCAAAATACAGCTGTAGGGGAGCGGATCAGAAAAGAGAGAGGCTGCAGTGCACTTTGTTAGATGAAAAGTACTGGGAGTTGAACTTCAAACCACAGAACCTTGTGTTTTATACAGGAGCTACAAAAGAGAGCAGACAGAATGAAAAAGTCTGGACTGTTGACTAAACCCAGTCTCAAAATCCCTCCTCTCTTCCTACGATATACACTGTACCACTGCTACTCTATGGCTGTGTCCCAAATTCTGGGCATGGAGTCTACTTGAAAATAATTTTTGTCCGTTGAATTTCTAATATTAGTCAGATTGGTGAAGCCAGTTTGTTGGGCTGCTACAAGCTTCAGATCAGTGCTTCATTAGTGCTGAAACACCACTGACATTTCATGTCTGGTGTGGATTTGAGGCACAGGTAGGCGACAAAAGGGTGCCTCCCCCCCCCCCCGAAATTAGATTGTCTAACCTCACAGATGTTAGATAGTAGTGCATTTTGGCACTCCTCGTCAACTCACAGAGTCAAATTTCATTTATATCTCCAAGAGGGTGTCTTCAAACAGACAACAAAGTGTTAATCCAACTAGTAAACTCAGTGTCTATGTACTGTATCAAGGTAATGATAAAAGCATCAATATAACGTCCATTTATCTGCACTAAACTTTATTAAACACTTATCCAAGCTGCTAACAAGGTAAAAAAAAAGGGAGGGTAAGTGTTAACAATATAAATAGTGTTTAATAGCAAATAAAGATAAATATATGTGAAATAAATGTGAAAATACAATTAATCAATTTTAGTTCATTTTCAGTTGACTGAAAGGAAAGATAAAAAATCCAACTTTTTCATTTTTTCAATCCATCTGAATTATTTAACTCACTGTGTGATTTATTTATGCATTCAGTTGTATCTTCGAGTAATCACATAGCCTATTAGTCATATATTTGCTTCACACAGATTAATAGCGGGTGATATTTGTTTGACAGATTGCATTGCTGTGCATTCTTCGAGCTCTTTCTTAGACAGACACCTTCGTCATCAGTTGTTTGTCACTTGTCGTGGCCCCTGAGGAGTAAGCCTGCTTCGCCCTGCGTGTGTCAGGAGATGATGGCGAGATATCCCCTTTTCTGCTTTCTCACGCTGTTCTGCAGCTGCCTGACTCAACATAATATGCATACGACTTGCTTACACATTTAAAATGCTTGAGTCAGTAGCCGTACAAGATGTTTTCCACCTGCACCTGTGATTTTTCTACAGTTTGAGCATCCTCCAATAAACACTGTGCTCACGCATCAAAGAAGAAAATGCTGCACATGCTACTGTGAAAATATCTTGCATGTACATGACTTTATTCCAGTTTTATAAGTTAAAGCCAACTTGTTCAGTTGCTATCTGTGATACTCCAGCCCCATTTCTAATAAAGTGTTTGGACTCCTTTCAGATTTTATAATCTGGCTGTTAAGCTATGTGATCTTGCTGAAATCCACTGTCTGTCCGAAGAATTGACTAATTCAATCAGACAAACTGTATTATTTTATAATCTGAAGGTAAAAGCAGAATTTTGATCTCCAACAGGTCCTCCAAACCATACTGTAAGAAGTCATTGATCATACTCCTTCCTCTGATACGATTCCAACGATAGGAACATTTCATAATTTAGTGCCCCTAGAGGTGGCAGGAAATACAACCCACAGGAGCAATTTTGCACTTGACAGTAGCGGTTTGAAACACGTTAAGGTTGCGAAGCGGTCAAAGTTTGATTAGGTTCAGGCACAAAAACCACCTGGTTAGGTTTAGGCATAGGCAACAATACAAGCTTGTGGTTTTGGTTCAAATCAGTACATCTGTTACGTAATTTTCGTCCGGTAGTTCTGTGTTTTGTAAAGTTAAAAAACTTTACTTTTATTTTCCAACAGGACACAAACCCCAGTCTCCTGGTCCAAAAGGTCCTGTTGGTTTGACCTATCCCCCACCCGAGCCTGCGTCCACCTACACGGAATTTGGCGCTCTTATAATTTGTCACCTTACTACTAGTCTCGCTTTGCCAGACCATCCACACGCTGCGAAGCGGAGGAAGGTCTGGCTACTCTACACAGCATTCCGGGATAGGAGAAAAACGTGCTCTGGTTTATTGGCATTTCTTTAAACCAATCACAATCACTTTGCCCCCTTCATAATTACTATTGCCACTAGAGGGCACTGCCAATATAATCGTAAATGTGCGTCGAAATTGCTGCTTGAACAAATGACTTCTGGGGTCATTTTTCGGGTAAGGACAGTCTCCACTTAAATTGTGGTACTGGCTGTTTTCTTTATTAATGTGAATGTAGCCTTAAGACAAATACAACACTTGCATAGATAAAACAGGTTGCAACTTAACCAAATCAAAAATGATATATAAAATATGTTATCACTATAGTGACTGTGCTTACCAGAAAAATGACAGCATTCACTTTTGTGAGCACAATAATTATAATCAATAATTGATTGGGAAAAATGGCCAAAGCTACAAAATAACATCCAAGTTGTAATTAAGGGGAATCGTCCTTTTAACATGCCCCAGTCTTTGTTTTTGTATTCCTTTATATTCAGGAATTGGACACATTGATGCTTAAAGGAGACACTAATTAATCTTGATATGGTAGAGGGCAGACAGATGCTGCAGTGCCTTCTACCTCCCTCCCCTATTCTTTAATTCTCTCTCTCTCCTTCGCTGTCCTAGTCGACCCCGGTAAAGGCTCTCCACTCACTTTTGTTCATCAGGCAGGGGATATAGAAGCACCTCCGCCTCTCCCTTCCCAACACTCTCCCGCTCTGTCTTTCTTCCCTGAAAGAAAATTCCAAATGAGTGAGCCCAGACCCCAGCTGCTTCTCTGACGCATTAATCACTTGGCTGCCGCCCCCTTCACTCCTACATGCGCATACACACTGGGTTCACACACACACACACACACACACACACACACACACACACACACCCACACACACAGACACTCTCACTCACGGATAACCTGGGTTGACTGACACAAGTAAAGGCATGTACGGCCACTGTGTAATATAAACACATGTCAACGCACACGACTTGAGCAGGTAGAGAGAGAACACAGCAGGATGATGCACACATACACAAAGCATCTGCCCACCACTCAAGTGATCTTGACTCTATACTACACCAACCCTCTCTCTCCATCCAGCCATGGCTCCCACATGACCCTCCATTTTCCTCATCATTAGCGACACCAACCAGCAGCCGCCTTCCATCCGCCCATCCCTCCCTCTTACCCTTTCTGCCTCCCTCGCCGCTTCTCTGTTTACTTCTTCGATTTCTTTATTTGAATCCGGCAGAATACCTCCCCGCTGTCTCCTCCTGAGCAAAGAGGGGCATAAAAGGCGGGAGAAATAGAAGCAGAATAGGGGAAGAGAAGGGAGGAAAGCCTGCTTTAGATGTTAATTTGTAGGAAATCATATGTAAAGTGATGCACCTGGTTTATGCAACTACCCCTTAGGAGATGAGTGGAGGATGTTACACATCCTGACAGTGAAACCGCTTGATGAAGCTGCAGTCATGAATGTCATGAACTCATCACGCTTATATGGGCTAATGCTGTTTGTAGCGATATGATTATTTTTGGACTAATTGGAGATTAACCTTCAGAAACACTTACAGCTGCACTAATGGATATATATATATATATATTATATCAACTGCTGCTCCCCTCTGCTCAATGGCAGTTTTAGGCGTGTTTTAGCTCAATGCTTTAGTTATCCAGCCTGCAAAAATTGGTCTCAAAAACTTTGTTTCCAGCTGTAACAGTCTGTTGTTGTTGTTGTTGTTGTTGTTGTTGTCGTCAGTGAAAAGACTATTAAACCTGACATACTGTATACTACCTGCCCCTTATGAATGGCACATAATGTTAGCAATTAGCTGCTAAAGAGAAATATTTTCCTTAGAGTGATATAACAATACTAATATATATATATAATATAATAATATATAACAATACAATTTCTCCTTTCAAAATCAAAGTGGCAGTTTGTCATGAAATGTATGGAGCACATTGATTTTCCCAAGGTGATGAACCTTAACCTGGTTCCAGACCTCTGAATCACCACCCACATCTCCAATTTTCTCCGCGATTCAAGTGAGTCCAGTGTTTTTCTCTTTGAAAGATGTAGGACATGAGCCATCAATCAGAGCTTTGTATTAAAGATTAAGAAAAGGGACATCTTGTTCCAGATCCAGAAAAATAGCTACACATTAAACATAGGGTCCTTCCTAGTGTCACCGTCAGTACAAACAAGTAGCTGTTGTTTGCATCCAAGAGTTTTGCATTGTCAGTTGTAGTGAACATTGCACCCTCTAGGGGACGCTAGCGAGGTGCTTTTAAACTCTTGTTTCGGTGTTACCTTATGGAATCTGTGTTGAATTTCTCTGAACATCCATTTAGTTACATGCTTGCAACAACACTCTAAAATCAATTTTGGAACAGCTGTTGCATATTTATCAATAATGACTATATAATTATCCTAATTTTCCCAAAGACTCATTTACATTAAACTAACACTGGACTAAACTGACATACATATTTTAACTCCAGGCATTGCAGCTTCCTTAATCTACTGTAATTATTTCCATGAATCAGCAATGCTTGAAATACATTTTGTAGTTTGTATAACTTGCACTTTTTTCCTGATTTGTGTGTGTATTTAGTGGGGGTGAGGTTATTGGAATGTAGCTGTGAGAACTATTTAGTAATCATTGCCGATGCCTTTAATTGATGTACGTTACAATAATGCAAAGTTATTTTATTTAAAGTGGCTATATGTAACTTTCAGTTTGTGTTGATTCTAGCTGCCGCTTTGGACAAAAGTGTATTTACCACACCTGCTGTCATAAAGGTCTTTTCTTTACGGTGCTGTATTATCCACTGTAGCATCCTGAGTCAGCTTTACAGGGAGGTCATATAGTTGCGATGAATGTTTTGCTCGGACAGAAAATCATTAATTTACAGTAAAAGAATACGTTACAGATGCATCGTTGCATTTCAAGTGCTGCATACGGTAACTTAGCCTGGATCAGAAGTCATGATGATTCAAATACCTTAACTGATTAATTAACTTATTGTTCCAGCATTAAGGCATGCATGAGATACTATTACTATATATATATATATATATACTAAGTACTACATGAATTAATGCATGCTTTTTCATGCATGAATTCATGATAATTAATGTACCATTATTATAAAGTGTTACCCAGAATTGTATTCATAAGTTAAAAATGTCTTCATAGTTATTTAAAAACCTCTTGAAAAAGGCTTATATAGCCCTCACAGGTATTGAAGAAGCACACAGTGTATGCAGCCATTTGCATTTAAAAACATCAACACAGAGCTTCACTTTGTATTTTACAAAGGGACGGAGAGGACATGAAGTATTTATTCTGGGATCACAAGGAAATATTTTGACCTTATTTTGAATTGACAAACCTATTTATATGATCATGGTTGTGACAGTTTGCTATGTGAAGAACATGTAAATATCATGTCAGTACAGTACTTGTTTCTCAGAAAAACCTACTGTTTGTCCTGGAGCACATGCTAGCAGAAGATGAGATTAAAACAAAACAAGTGCCTCACATGTAGTATTAGTTACAGTGGAATCGGGCAAACAGTCATTTCCTATTTCGCTCCCTTAAAGTCTCGATTCCATCATGTCAGAGGGTAACAGAAGCACCCTGCTGCCACCATAAGAAAAGATCTCCTCATAATTGTACATAATACATAATTGTATTCATAAGTTAAAAAAACTCTTGATAAAGAGATCTTTTTTCTAACAAAATGTTGTAATGGTGTATTGGTATTCAACTGAGTAAACTCAAATATGTTTAACTGGGCTCTGAAAAATAATTCAAAACAAAATATAACACTATACAACAAACCCTGTAACATTTCAAGGCTATGCCAATGTGAAAATATTATTTCACCTCTGTAATGGCTCCATTGTTGTTAGGATTAATTTACTCCACTCAGGATTATGAATTTGAAAAACTGCAGCTGTTAATTTTCAGTTAATGACAAAATACTCAACAGTCATCGCATGATGCATTGTAATGTGCCACTCACCAGGGCTGTATAAAACCATTTACTGCTCAATAAAACTCCTAAACGCATTAATAGGTACACAAAACATCAATAATAGAACAGTACAAATTTGTGAGCAGCTCTGTACTGAACAGAACGTATACATCTTAAAACAGGTCAAAGCTGTAAAATGTGATGGCAAACAGATAAAATGCTGTGTTGATTCCTTCACTTGTAAATATAATGTGCACCTTGGGCACACACAAAGGTGTGGTAGGCTGCAATGACTTCTGTTCAGACAATGACTGGATCTTTTTCATTTTTATAGCAACACATAACACATTAGGGGTGTGAATCGTCACTGGTGTCACGATTCGATTCAATTACGATTGTCCTGTCAACGATTCGATAGCTCGAAGCATCACGATAAGTCACCTCCTCAATATTATTATAAATTGCTATATGCGGTTTTTATTGACAAACTCAAGCAGTCAGATATATATATATATCAGCAAGTAACACAATAATCGATTATGGTCTGTCACCACTGCATCGGTTCATAATCGTCCACATCTGCATCGCAATGCATCGATGCAATGATTAATTTCAACACCCCTATAACACATGGTACGTTTCTTTTAAAAAACGACATACAGATGCATCTTGATAATAGCCCAGCTAGGTTGCCTTTATACAGCATGCTGTGCTGCTGCTGTGTTATTTAATAAGAGACACTATGACCGTGGATGTATTATAAGAAGACTGAGACATAATCAGAGCCTTACTGTGGAGTCTGATCAGTAAACTGACCAATGGGACCAAACTCCGTGTGTCATCTCTTTGAGCTTCCCTCAAAGCAGTCTACACACAGATTATCGGCCTCCTTCAAATCCTCACCAAGACAGATTCCACTGTGTGAAGTGGTCAGGCCATACAAGAATCTTGACCTTTTCTCAGCTGCCTCCGGCTGTCAGTCGGCCATTCTAACACAGCATTCACACGGCAAGTGGCTTGGTTGAAGGGTTGTTCTGTTCTCAGAGATCATGGTTAAAATGACGGGGGCCAGTCATCATATGCATCAAATACATTTTAAAAAGCAAGGTCATAGATGTCCTCTTTGTTGTTGCCTTTTGTAATCTTACATGTTTTAACACATCAAAGGATTGAAAGTGTGACGTGGCAATGCAACCACGGCAAGCACGGTTGATCAAAGTTAAACCACGAAGTCGGTCTGCAATCAGACATTGGCAGGACATAAACACAGTCACTCTTATGTTCAGTCTCACACACACACACCTAGACACACATAAACGCTCTGGCCCAGAACACAAAGATGTGTTATTCCATCAGCAGGAGCTACACCAACAGAAAGGAGAAAATGATTGTCTGTTTAATAAGCATGCACCCAGATACACATGTTCCTCGAAATGTCAGATGGAAAATTAATATCTCTGGATTGGTTAGGGTGATCACAAGCAGTGCAGGGAGCAGAATGGCTCGCAAATGTTAAGTACATCAATTTACTATGCAATATTCCTGTATGTTGCATCATGTTTCTGATGGAGACAGGGTATGAATAAATGCATGTCTAACAGTAGAACTTGTAATACTAATGCTATTACAATTAATAACACCACAGGGAGAGCTGGGGTGGGAAAAAAAGATACATTGACAGTCTGATGCCCGGATTAATATCTAATATTTTTAGCAAGCCTTTTATCCTTCCATCCTTTGTAAACAATATTTGCAATTTACAAAATAAAATCTACAAATAAAATTGATGTCAGTCTGACAGGGGGTTTGATTTCCTGATGAAAATCTTTCTCACTGTCACGGTGGCCATCTATGTGACTGACTTAGGATGCCTTCCTTATTGAATCAAATGGAAACATGCAGCTGTTAGCCCAGGCAAATGGAACATGGCGTTTTTTCTTTCCATTGCAGCCTTGGTGAATTCGGGCCCCAGGCTAGCTTTGTGCAGTGCAGTGTGGAGTGTCATTGTCTGACAACTTTAATCTAGGATTGGCTGCCTCGACTTTTTGACACGGATGGCCGAGGGCTAAAATCTAGCCCCCTTTTAAGTGCCATGGGCCAAATATGTTACACGTCGTTGGAAACACCAGGATACTATGCATCCTGATAAAGTTCCCTTGGCCTTTGGAATTAAAATAGCCCCCCCACATTATCACATCCCCTTCACCATACCTAGAGATTGGCATGGGGTACTTTCCATAAATTCATCTCTCAATGCAAATCAAACCAGCTATTAGGCTAACTGAAATAAAACCATGCCAATCTCTAGGTATGGTGAAGGCTATGTGATGATGTGGGGCTATTTTAATTCCAAAGGCCAAGGGAACTTTATCAGGATGCATAGTATCCTGGATCCATGAAATAACTGGCCTTTAAAATAAAACTCTGCCTGCCTCTATGGGAATTTAACATAGGGGTGTACTTACTTATGCCCCCTGTATTTTAAGGAAGAACATTTATTTATTTACGATACATTATTCATTCACAAAGAAAATTGGTGTCCTCATTTTTTTAATTAAGGCATTAAGATCAATTTCCAAAAGATGATTTTTTTATTCCTCTTTTTAGTCAACTTTAGCACGGGTGTCCTAATTTTTTCACATTTTTTCACATGACCGAGCACCCAGGAGGACAGTAAAAGGTTGTACCTTTTACTGTCCTCCTGGGTGCCCGGTTTGTTTCAGGGATGTTTTAGAAGTATTTTGTTTGGGTTTGTTTACATGATGCTGGTCGCGCCCGCCTCCGTCACACAAACAATGGGCGCATCTCCTACACAAGTCACGCAACGATGTGTTTTCAGTGAGTGTCGGAAATCTCGTGTGGTGGTTCCCTATATAGTTCACTATTTAATAAACACTATATAGGGAATAGTGAGTGAGTGAATTAGGGAGCGGTTACACAGCTAGTGTATTTCAACAGTTTTAAAAAGTCCCTGGAAGCAGCTGTATAACTGAGCGATAATCATGTAACTGTGACAAAAAAATAGAACAGACTAAATGTTGCTTCATGTTTACTCATGTTGTTTTTAAATGAATGAAAGCTAGTAGCTTTTGGATCTAGAAAGTCAGGTATAGCATGCTTTGGAAAACAGAAATTTAAAGTAGCGTGTTTTGTCATCATCATTGAACAATAACTCTCCAGCAATTAGGCTATCCTATAAGCAAAAATAATATTTTCCAGCAGCTGAGTCTCTGACTTAGCCTCTGACTTTTTGGCATTGATAGACACATATATTGTATATTCTACTTTTCTCAACTGTTTCTGTGCAACTGTTGGCCTCTTCATCTGTCCAGTGGACAAATGGATGGTCATAGTGTCTTTGTATTTGTGTGCGAATGCACAAGCTCATTTGTGAAAAGGCAAATTGAATGATAAATTTAAACATTTGGAGGAAATGCATTAAGGGCAGCTCCTCAGACTAGCAATTATATATTCCTCCTGCCATCTCTGATGGGTCATTATCATAATGTCTATTTCAGTAAATGTGAGTGTCTTTTACTGTTCTCTAACTGATGTGCAGGACTGTCATCTAATACTAAGTGTGTCTCACTGAAAGCTTCAATGTCAGTGTTTTGTTTGAAGGGAGTGTATTGTTAGTCCTGTCCTCCTGCCCCTCGGTATCTAAACGTGATGCTCCAACACTTGTCACATGAAAAAAGACCTCACAGGTATTGAAGAAGCACAAAGTCAGTGCATCCATTTGCATTTAAAAATCAACACAGAGCTTCACTTTGTATTTTGCAAAGGGACGGAGAGGACATGAAGTATTTATTCTGTGATCACAAGGAAATATTTTGACCTAATTCTGAATAGAAAAATATATTTAGTGTATATGATCACGGTTGTGGCAGTTTGCTATGTGAAGAACATGTCAGTAACGTTATGTCAAATCATTGAAGGTACCCTCTGTACTTTACTTAATTCTCAGCAAAACCTACTGTTTGTCCTGGTGCACATGCTAGCAGAAGATGAGATTAAAACAAAATAAGGGGCCTCATTCACTACATCTTAAATATGTTCTTAAGAAGTCCCTAAGAAAAGTCTACGTCTGATTCATGACGTGTTCTTAAACAGCAGAATTGTTTCCAGATGTGTTCTTAGAATGATGAATAATAATGTCTTCGTTAATTGAAAGCTTGTGCCCGTTGCTGCTATTTAGCATAGGTAAACGCCCCCGTTAATTCCCATAAAAAGGCATGAGATGGCAGGGCCGTGTCGTGTGCACACTTAGAGAAATGTCCAAAAGACGTGGCAAAGACGGTGGAGGCCTCGACTCCAAAAGAAAGAACAACGTTAGTTCATTCTGAAGTGAAGGGAACTGCTGCAAGAAGTTAACAAAAAACGAGACATCATATTTAGTAGCGTCAGCAGTGGAAGCAGCAAATAAAACCGATGCATGGAATGCAGTTACTCATGCAGTGAACGCTGTATCCGGAGAAGGGCGCAGAATCAATGAAGTTAAAAAGAAATGTTTTGATCTGAAATCTGAGGGAATTTTCTTTATTTCAAAACATAGAAGATACTCTTGGCGTATAAATAGCATGATCAATCGCTTATTATTGGATGGCAGGGTTCTCCGTTAACACATAATTGATGTGAATTGAAGGCAAAGCAAGGCAAGTTTATTTATATAGGCCTAGCACAATTCATACACAATGGCAATTCAAAGTGCTTTACAAATGAGCAGTAGTGTGTATTTATTAAAACAAACAAATGTATAATTATGTGTAAAATAATGAAAATAATTAGTTACAAAATGGAGAGAAATGTTACATTTTAAATTAGAACGGATGAAAACGGTATAGCTACTTGTTTTGAGCAAACATGTCAGCTCTAAATTGTGCGTAAAAGTGCTCCTGAGCGTGCGTAGATTCTGTTCCTAAGAACAAATCCCAAATAAGAAAACATTGGTGAATGCCAGAATCTTCGTGAAAACTGCGTAAGTGGGGTTTAAGAACACATTTGTTCTTAAGGGTCCCATGGCATGGAAATGTCACTTTATGAGGTTTTTTAACATTAATATGCGTTCCCCCCAGCCTGCCTATGGTCCCCCATTGGCTAGAAATGGCGATAGGTGTAAACCGAGCCCTGGGTATCCTGCTCTGCCTTTGAGAAAATGAAAGCTCAGATGGGCCGATCTGGAATCTTCCCTTTATGACGTCATAAGGGGAAAGGTTACCTCCCCTTTCTCTGCTTTGCCCGCCCAGAGAATTTGGCCCGCCCATGAGAAAGAGAGAGACATCATGGCTTGAAAACGAGCAAAGCATGGCAGTTGGTCAAGGCCACACCCCCACCCTCCACCTCCCCCCCCCTCTCTCCTCCTCAATAGCATTTAAAGCTACAGACACAGAAATGGCACATCCTAAGGAAAGCTCATTGTGGGGCTGGCTCTAGTGGCTGTAATTCTGCACCAAGGCTGAATTTCAGGAAAGAGACTTCAGATACAGTATTAGGGGACCACTAAGGCCTATATAAAAGCGACTTCAGATACAGTATTAGGGGACCACTAAGGTCTATATAAAAGAGACTTCAGATACAGTATTAGGGGACCACTAAGGTCTATATAAAAGAGACTTCAGATACAGTGTTAGGGGACCACTAAGGTCTATATAAAAGAGACTTCAGATACAGTATTAGGGGACCACTAAGGTCTATATAAAAGAGACTTCAGATACAGTATTAGGGGACCACTAAGGTCTATATAAAAGAGACTTCAGATACAGTATTAGGGGACCACTAAGGTCTATATAAAAGAGACTTCAGATACAGTATTAGGGGACCACTAAGGTCTATATAAAAGAGACTTCAGATACAGTATTAGGGGACCACTAAGGTCTATATAAAAGCATCCAAAAAGCAGCATGTCATAGGCTCTTCAAGAACATTCGGTGAATGAGGCCCAATGACCTTTGATCAAAACATTTGTCCATAGTGCCGTTAGCAGTCAGTAACTTATGTACGGAAGAGGATTAGGGCCACATTTTCTCAGAACTCAAATACATGTTTTCGCATGTGGCCCTAATCCCTTTCCATAGAAACTCAACAGGGTACTTTTAAATGAGAATTGTTTGTCCTCTTTCTTTAACCACTCCTTTACTCCAATGCCATTAAGTTTAGTCACCCAGCTTAACAACAGGTGTTTTTTTATTTATTTGCTGAACAAAGCAAAGCAGCAGAAACACAATAACAGAAGAAAAGAAGCAAGTTGTGCAGATGAGATTTAAAAAAATAATAATAATAAGCAAATACAGAAGTTATGTAATCCCAAAAAATAAATCATCTCGATGTTCACTGTGATGGATCACATTTGCAAGTTTCAATAATATACTCGTTCATTTAAATAACACATTACAATGAATTGAAGCCCGTGGATGGGTGCCTTTAACAGGAATATAAAAACACTATTCTAAAACACAGCAGCATACTTACAAAAATGTTAGCGCTGCTGTTAACAGTATGTGATTAAATGGACTAAAACCAGTGTTGGGCAAGTTACTTTTAAAAAGTAAAATTAGTTACAGTTACTAGTTACTAGTTACTTCTTCCAAAAAGTAATTAAATTAGTTATTCAGTTACAAATTCAGAAAGTAACTAGTTACTTCAGAAAGTAACTATTGCGTTACTTTCAAGGACATTTTTAAATGCTCAAATGTGACCCCACCTCTACATTCCCCTCTTTAATGGAACTTAAATACATGTGCATGTTCAATTATTTATGATAAATCTGAATATTATAATGAAATGGATTAACAGAAACAATGTACACACATCTAAACTATTTGAATGTTGCTGTGGAACAAAGTGAGACTAGCCTCCAATCAAATGCCATGTATGTAGATATTATGTTTATATAGTGGATCGATACAAATAACACAACACCTCAACAGGCCACAACTGGGCAAAATTAAATGATGCTTGTTAAGCACTATACCAAAAATAAATAACAAATATATACACTCTTTGTAGTGCAAATAACGTAAGTGGCCTGATGTTTATACTTGTGCGCTGGTGTGTGCGTCGAGCCGGCGTGTGTGTGTGTGTGTGTGTGTGTGTGTGTGTGTGTGTGTGTGTGTGTGTGTGGAGTAGGTGATAGAGCGAGTGAGAAGTGAGAGAGTGACGGCGATTAGCTTTGGAGCGAGTAGTGACTCTAGAGTCATAGTGAGAGAAACAAAGTGTCTCCCCTGTTCTTTCTGACCACGGTGGGAAATCTGGAGCAGGAAAAGTTAACCCTCTCCTTGATTTCATAACGCCATACCTGTCTCTCTCTCGTTGACTGACTCGCTTGTGTTGTTCTTGTGTGTCTGACTATGCGTGCTTTCGAACACCCGCCCAACTCTACCTCTGATTGGCTCACCATGACATTTTACTCAACCTCAGCCAATCGTCAGCATTTATGAGCTTGTGTCGTCCACTGCCCACTAACCAAGGAAGAACAGTAAAACAAAGTCCTTGCCTCTCGGCTCAGACTCAGAGATCTAGTTGGTCTGATGAAAAAAACAGCTTCAAATATAGTAACGCGCCGCATTTTTTGGCAGTAACGGTAACGGCGTTATTAAGATGGGAAGAGTAATCACTTAGATTACTCGTTACTGAAAAAAAGTAATGAGTTATTATGTCCTATAATAAACTGTTTTATTTACAAGCTTTGGCCCTTGTTTTTTCCCTTTGTTTTTTTAAGTGGCACACCTCCCCCTCAAGACTTTAATGCCAAAAATACTTTTTGAAAAGCTTCATGTTGCAGCTTCAAGCAGCATTCGCCCTCCACGATGTCAAAAGTGCTTTTTCTGTAGCATCTTTGAGAGTGTCCTTGGTGGCCAATGCACATGCTTGTTGGTGGCCATTAATTAGAGTAAAGCCCCACGCCTCCCCGCACCATCTTCCAGTGTGTCAGAGTTGTTTATTTATCACAACAGGAACAATTAGGCAGCTGACAAGTTGGCCGCTGTTTGAAGTCCTTCGTACTACCTCCACTGGCTTAAAATACAACTTAGCAGACACCTTGCAGCACCCTGCTGCTGCCTTGTAACCTTCAGCGGATGCCTTGAAATGCATTCTGTAGTGTGTTAGCATATTATCATAACCAGATGCCCACCCCGCCGCCCACCTCTGCACATGTTTGAAAAATGAGGTTCTGTCTTGAATATTAAAGACGGCGAGGTTCATTTACTTAGGGCTGTGTTTGGGCCACCAAGGGATGCTCATTTGAATCTCGTTTGTTAAGCTGTCTATCCTTATCTGTCAGCATCAGAGGATGCAATTTCTCTCTTCCCTCCTCATCCTCCTTGTCTCCTAAATGGCAGGGATATTTAGAGGTGCTTGACAACTGAGGCATGCAAATCAGCAGTTGATGTTTCCTGCGTTCTTTTAGTTTTCTTTCACTTCTCACCCCCCTCTCCGCCCTTAACTCGGCCGTTTTAGCCTCTCTTAGAAGATGTTATTTCTGGTGCTATTTTCGTAACTATGTAGGAGGAAAGTGTAAGGGGGAATTACAAAGATTTTATCCATATGTTTTTTTTCTGAACCTCAATTCCAAGCTTGGCAACAGTAGCCTCTTTATGTGACCTGATGTATTCTAGAACATTAGTACTTCATTTATGTAATCCTGCATCTTAAAATGAAATGAAAATGAATTCAATGATTATAAAAGTGATTTACAAGAACCTGCAACCCCATTAGTACGTTGCAGCCTCATATTGAACCACCTGTTTATAGTCAGTTTACTAGCTGTCTTTGTTTATAAGGTGGGCAGCTTGTGCAATGTAATCATTTTCCAAACTATAACTATAATCAGAAGCAGCATTGGGCAGCAGAGACTGAATTTACCGTCTACTGAGAGAAAATGAAATGGTTTTCAGTGCCTCAGATTTTACAAAGTATCAGGTGGAAGATTCCCTGTTCTGACATACGTGGGGTGCCCGGGACAAATTTGTTGATTGAAGTTTGATAACATCTATAACAAGCATGCTTACATTTCTAACTATGTGGACATCTGGAGGACATGAAAAAGCACAAGCAGGTGCTCGGTTTGAGTCTACCTTTAGTGTGTGTGTGTGTGTGTGTGTGTGTGTGTGTGTGTGTGTGTGTGCGTGCGTGCGTGCGTGTGTGCGTGTTAGAGTGAGTGTGCGAGTGAGTGAGTGTGTGTGTGTGTGTCTGTGTCTCTGTCTATCTGTGTGTACAAATTGTGTGCTGGGGACCGACATAGCTAGCAGCCTCTACTGGCAAGCTGCCAGGTGTTGGTTTTGTAGCGAACATTTAAAATAAATCAAAGCCACTCAAGGCTTACCATCAACTGCTACAATGGATGCAACCCCCCCCCCAAAAAAAGTCTGAGATGTTATTACTGTAGTTTTTCAAATCAAAGTAGCTCACAGCTAGAAATGTGTAGCAATCTAAGTTGCAGTTGAATACCGATGGTGGCCGTGACCAATTTTTCCCAGCCCACAGGCTTGTTGAGTTTCTCTGGGCACTCAGTTCTGTTTATTCCCATGGACATGCATTAAACAGTTTTGGTCTGCCACCGGCTGCATGCTGCCACTCATTTAACGTTATATTACACCAACACAATTACTAAAGATAGGAGAATTAGAGGGCACAACATTCAAAGAGGTTTTGAATTTATTGACTTTACTAATTTTTGTGCAAAGTGCCCTGAGCATTGTCTGCAGTGCTTGTGATCTACAGTTACATATGTCTGCAGCTTATTATCGCATTTCCCCCATTTTTATTTAAATAATTTTTAATGGTCAGAACAGGTAAAATTATCCTGTTATTCACTAGAAAAAAAGCAATGAGTAGAGAAGTATATGAAGAAGTAATTAAGTTAATCGTCTCGTGATTTCTCACATTTATGTTGCGACCCCTCGGGGGGCCCCGACCAACAGATTGAGAAACACTGTCCTATCAATATCCATTGATATTCTTTGACGATATCCTTCGCTGTTGAGTTAGATGTTCTACCGTATGCGTTGTTCTTGATTTGTTAATGTCGTGCTCAGTCATCAGTCAGAGGAGAACAAAGGCTTGTTGTTTGGCTTATGTTTCCTTTGCTTTTTTTTTGCATTCACCAACACCTTGTCTTTGTCCCGTCCAGTGGTGAGTCAGAACCTGGTGACAGACAATGTGTCGGTGGTGGAGGGCGAGATGGCGATCATCAGCTGTCGGGTGAAGAACAATGACGACTCCGTTATCCAGTTGCTCAACCCCAACAGACAGACAATTTACTTCAGAGACATGAGACGTGAGTATCATCCAACGTTATAAGTTACGTTACTGTTATGTTTGAGAGTCTACTGTGGAACAAAAGGAGATGCCAACATGAACTTAACAGGCTGATGGGACTACTGTTGTTATGCTGTTTTTATTTGGACTTGTTTAATATGTAATTTTGGATTTGTAGTCAGTTTGTTCAGAACCATAGACTGTATAAAAGAAGTGGACATAGGCACACTGTAAAACTGTTCACTGTAAATGTACAGTTTACTGGCAGCAGCTTTGCCAAATTTTACGATGTTTTACTGTAAATAGATAGTTTCTTACTGTATTATTTGAATTTACAGTAATATACTGGCTGCAGTGTAATTCCCGCCATTTACTTTATTTTTCCAAGACGCATTGGTATTAACAGTAAATACCTGTAATCTGTAACAGTCGCAGATAGTGCTGTAATATTATTTTATCCCAGAATGCATTGGCATTTACAGTATGATCCTGTGTAACATTAAAACATTAAGACACTGAGATTTTAGCTGTAAATTTACATCAAAGGTTTACAGTGCACCCATTGGTTTGTGGACTACTGTTTTGAAGCCTTGAGTTGGGCATTTTGGGCATTATCGCCATCTTGGGTTTTTTTAGAGTCAGAAGTGACCATATTTAGATGAGAAGGTGCTTCCGTAATTCACATTAACTTTTATATTAGTTGGGATTCTTAAGATAAAAACATGGACAACACCCAAAAACACGTTCACAGCTATTTAAATGTACACAGTGCCATTGATACACATTGCTTAGCCCCTATCCTGATTGACAGGTCACCATGGTAGCGACTTTTTAATCACAGGGTAGCCATGCCCTAAAGCATTTTCTGCTCTATTGTCAATTTAAAAATAAATTAGACCACAATTCATAATATTAAATCATGCTGTATTGAAGAAGATTTAAGATGAGTGATTGAGACCATACACTCAGTATCATAATGTTTACTGAGGTAATAAATTAAGTCAGAAGTAGGGTCATTTTCTCATAGACAGCTTTACAATCTGACTTCTTTTTACAACCAGTGCAGTTGCCCACTGCTGGCCATTAGAAAAAATGCAGGCTTAAGGCACTTCCATATTGGGTTTACCTTTCAGACCCGGAAGCTACGTCCACTGTCTATGTTCTGAACACAGGTTGGTTCGTTCCACTACATAATATAATTAACATAATTGAAAATGTAGGCAGTTAAAGCTTAATTAGCCAGCTGGTGTAACTACAGGCCTAGCTAATCATCTTGAAATAATGTCTGAACACTCCCAAGTCGTAATAACAAGAGGTTTTCTCATTTCTCCCATTTAGCTGACATGGAATGAATGCAGCATTAGAACTATGAAAGCTTTCGCAACGAATCTTCATAATAAAAGTTCAGTAGATTGTTTCATTTTAAACTAACATCATGCTATCAGGATGACTTTACACACAGACATAAATATATAATCTGAGCATAGTATATAACATATAACACATAAGAACATAATTCATCTTTGTAACATTTCTGAAACAACATGACAACTTTCAGAGTACATATTAACATATATGGCAAAAGTATTACACAATTGCAGTCTTAGAAGACAGAACAAAACCTAAAATTGTCAGTAAAGTAGGCCTAGATTAGATTATACTTTCACTAAACATTCCAGATTGCCTTCATGTGCTTGATATAAAGTACAGTTGTAGCTGTTTAGGAAAACCGTGTCTATCATAGATCATCTAAGGAGTTATTATGAGGCTGTCAGAGAAGAAAGTATGCTAGCTGGTAGTCTGCTGCAAGAGAGAAATCATTCAGCTCTGCTGTGTCTTTATGTGATTGATATGGAATGTGTTTAATTATAGTCTAAAGCAGTTTGATGTGATTAAATGACATGGACATCAATCCCAGTGAGGTATTTATTTATGTCAGTTTCACTGATTCATTTTGCAGGCAGTCATACATTTAGACAGACATTTGACATATCATTTACAATCAGTATAAATGTGGTCAAGCTGCAGTTTGAAGACATATCTGATAAATTAAGACAACTATCATAAAATGTGTAGTTTAACCAAATCATGTGAATGGAGCCGGCAGTAAAGCTGTAAAACATTGATTAATATTATCTTACATTACTTGTACAGCCAGGGAGCTGCATTAAGTTTGACCCACATGTCTGCAGCAGGATTAATACAGAATGAGGTTAATACGATCTACCAGACATGTTTCTCTTTCAGCATGTCTGCTTTAATAAAAGCAGCTAATATCCCTAAACATTTAATGACCTGTTATGTTTATTCTTATCCTGTCCAATTATCATGTCACAGCTCTAATTAGCTGAATTCAGCTAGACATAATCTGCTCTCTGTCTTGCCAGGTTTTTGTTTCTTTAATTATGTTTTTTTAAGCCCCCAAGAGTAGAGTGTTGTTTTTAACATATTATCGACCTCTGTAACTATATGACAGAAATATTATGTTGTAAGTTCAAAATACAGTTTAAGTTTAAGAACCTATGATTCATTAATTACTTTTTACAGTAGTGTACAATTAGCTCTTAGCAGCCTGTATAGTATCCCTACTCTGTCTCCAAAAAAAAAAAAGGTAATACAAGTAATCAGCACTAGCAAATATGGTTTTGAATAAAATGTCTTTGTTAATAACAAGCTAAAGTTTGTATGTGTACATTTTCACTGTCAATGTATTTCATTGCAACTACGGCATGATAAATGTTCACTAGTCAACCATAGGACTCAATGCAGTGCTATTGCCACGCTAACATGAGACATCTCACATTGTCACAAAACACTCAACAGACATTAACAACGGCGAGCTGGTGAACATAGTGTAGCATTTACCAGGCATATATTTTTAATTTTTAACGTTGACAGAAACATCAATGTTACTGTTGCTCTGTTACTGCTGAATGTAGAAGTAGACAGTTATTTATCCATAAGAACATAAGCTCAAGGCATATGAGGACTTGTGTATCCCTGAGTTTGTTTCAAAGTGTGCACTTTTAAGTTTATTGATGAAAACAACTGAAAAAAATATAAAGACAATGAATTTAAAGCATCAAATCAATACCTAGAAGTATTAGTTCAAGTTTAATTTGCAAATACCCATTCTAAAATATCTAAAGTTAGTTCAATTTCATACCTCCTTAACATAACTGCTGTTTGCACGCAGTTTGCTGTCATGTCCCTCACTGCTTTTTTTTTTTTAAATGAATGTACATGAATGTTCATAAGCTGCATGCTCAACATAGTTAGCTACATCTTTCCCTGATGTTGTCATAACTGCTGCATGTTGTTTGCTGCAGTTAGAGTACATTATTATTTACATGTTCAAATTTCTTTATGAGCTAAGACTTAAAGCGTGTGCACAAACATACTGTACATGCACTCATGACTTAGTTCTTTCAACATTCTGATCCACCAGACTTACTGGCTTCCCTGTGAGCGGGGTGATTGTCAGGCCCTCCTCCACACTCACCATCCCTCCCTTGCCATGTTCAGCACCTTACAAACATACCTTCTACATACTTTAGGAGGGCAGGGCACTCTCGCAGAAAGCTTTCGTACATATGCTAAACCGAGCCTGGTATTTATCTGCTGTGGTGCCGAGCCGCAGTGAGCCGACTCCCACAAGCTGGCTGTCAAGGGCAAGGTGTACTTCTTTGAAGGGGGGCTCCTTGATCTCCTCTTATCCCTCCCAGGCATCTTCGGCGCAGCTGCACTGCTTCATTATGACATGGCATCCACGAGGCAGCCTCCAAAACAACATTGCCCACTTCAAAATATCACATCTGCCACGCTTTAAAACTGACAGCAGTTACATACACAGACTTGGTCATCCTACTGTTAGCCTACACTTCATGTCCACCCAAAGTAGTTCTGATGCATTCTCTGAGCCATTTTATTCAATTTAGTTATTTTTACTCAACTACAAAAGTCTGTGAGATTCAAGACATGGATGTGTTGCGCTGGGTTTCATTCTACCTCCCTATCTCCATGACATGTACTTTAAGTATATCGTAATGTTAATACCTTTGCATTTTTACTTGTAAGGGAGTATGTTTACACTGTGGTATTGCTACCTTTAAGTAAAAGATCTGAGTTCTTCTTCCACCACTGATGAGGTGATGAGAATGCTGGGTCGCCTTGTTCACCTCACGCTAAGCAACAGCAGTTTACTTCTGTGACAATATGACAGACGTGCCCCTTTAGTATGAATTATTGTTTTCGCTATTGTTAAGAACCAGAGTATACACAGATGGTGATGTTGCCATGGTGCAATGACCTGTTTAATAAGTGAATACTGTCGTACTAGAAGTGGTACACACCCAGCTGGCCGGCACACAAACTGCCATATGTTTTAGAGAAACATTTTTCTTACCCCATTTTTGAGAAACAAATCATTCTTTAACAGCTAATGTTATGTCTGTAAGATCACCAATTTTGACCTTTTTTGCATTACTTTATTATCAATTGCAACATTGCAAACATGGAGTGTAGCGATTTATTTGGCATAACACACTCCCTTAATTATGACTGATGATATCACCCAAGGTTTTTGAAATGCACAATTAACACTATACAGTGTTATTAACTGGAGGGCTTGTTAATAACATTACCAAACGTCTATACCTTGCAATTTAAGCTGATATTTTAAATACTCCCCCTAGGAGATTTCTTTGGCTAACCAAACAGCCTGAATTACACCTTTACCGCTTACTTACCATCTGCATAAGTGTTTGGCCTTGTAGCATGAATAGGGTTGACGAGCAACGATGCAGCCTTTATAGTAGAGAGTGCAAACATATGTCAAATCTATTTTTGCGATTCACAGGCACAATCTTCTGACCCCACTCAATAAAGCAAAGTATCTTCTTTTGCAAACATGGTTACTTGTATGAAAAGGCTTAAAGGAGCACTTGAGCGCTCACACACATGTACTGCCCTAGTTCTCTGTGGAGGAGGAGAGGCTTGCAGCTTCTGTAGCAGTGGGTGATCTGTCCACTGAAGGTTCAGGGTAAAAAGGCTTTATGTGAAAACAGATTAATGAGGCAGCTCAGGGAAAATGTATATAAAAAAGATTCCCACATGAAGGACATGGTTAGACTTTGCAAAAAAAAAAAAAAAAAACTGATTATTATTATTTCGAAATGTTCCACACTGAAAACGAATAGTGACCCAAGAGTGATTGAAGTGCCACTTTGCAATCATGATAAATAATAGTATAGTATAATAGTTTATACTGTATTACTCCCGCAAGGAAATTACAGTTTTCTCTCTGTTGTTAGAACACACATTACACATAGGCCTGAATTACACACACATGCACTAATGGAGAGATGTCCGAGTGAGGCTGGCCAAGCAGATGGGGGTTTGGTGCCTTACTCAAGAGCACCTTAGTAGTGCCCAGGAGGTGAACTGGCACCTCTCCAGGTACCAGTCCACCACACCACCATACTTTGGTCCGTATGTATGGGGACTTGAACCAGCAACCCTCCGGTTCCCAACCCAACTCCCTACAGACTGAGCTATTGAGTATTTCAAGCAGCTCCTTTTGTTGTCTGTATGATAATAATGTTATTGGATGTATAGCTGGGTTAAGTAGAACCCTTAAAGTAATAGGGCCCTGATAAATCATCACGTTATCATGTTAGGGTTGCCAAGTGATGGACATCCAGCAGACATGATGAAACTCCTGAGAAAAATATCTGCAGCTCTTGGGCTGCAAGATAATGACTTTCTTAACCAGTTAGCTCTTTACTTCACCTCCTTGCTGTTTGATACTGGGTGGATAGTGAACACTTTGCTTAAAAAAAAATGTTTTTCTTAAACCAAGACAATGAGCTAAAAGATACAGTAGATGGATCTGCAGAGTTGATTTATAGTAATTGTCAGTCATTTCATAAATGTTAATAACAAAAATATAGTTGAATGGAGCTTTGAACCAAGAAGGGAAACAAGGTGACAGTGTACCACTTTCATGATTAAAATATGAAAAATCTTTATATTTATACATACTCTAATATTGCACTACATCACTTTGGCAGTAAGGGAATCACTGATGTATATGCACTGAGACCAAACTTATCTTTCTATATATTGCTGGTGGTTTTTCAAAGAATATTTTTAATCAAGCAAACCATGGTAAGTAAGTAGCATTTGTAAAGAAAGATGAGATTGAATGATATACTGTAAGATTATATTTAAAATTGATCCCCATGGGGAAATAAGACGGTCACAGTGAATAATAAGGATGCTTCTAAAACAAATAGGATAGGAAAAAGAGCACAGTATATGGGAATGAAATAAAAATACACTGGGAATATAAACATTATGCTCGAGAAATATTTTAATGAAAACGTTAACTTGTTAAATCAAAAAGATAACATGATTGCTAATGTCATTATGAGTTGAAAAAGGACTCTTGGAACATTATAAAACTCTAACAGTGCAAACAAATAGATATAATACTAATAGAAACATGAGAACAGGCAGTTCTTTGATTACAAAAATCCATTCTAAAGAGGTAAAAGTCTTAACTTTTTTCTTCTTTTCGTCTTAACAACTTCTGAAGTAATGCTAAATGTTCCCATACTTTGGGTTTAGGTGGTGAGTAGTGATTTGGAAACCTGGAATTCACCTAGAGTGGGGAGGAGGTTTTTTGTAAGAATGTAATTACCCCCGCCCCACCTCGTCTCACCCACTCTGACACCCAATAAAAAAACGCTGATGTGCTCCTCTCAAAAAGTAGCGGCAGCCACTAATCACAATTGATTGCAGCCACTTAGGCGAGGCACACTCATCATCTGCAGCTCTCTGTGGATGGGAGTCATTCTCGGCTGAAGCTCGGAAAAAAAAAAAGGGTTCGAATGAAATGCAGAGAAAGAATGAAGATGAATCAGGAGAGGGAAAAGAAAAAGAACGATTAATATAAAATCATGCAATCAGCACAGGTGAAATAGGGGGAAAAGAACCATTTGAGGATGTGTTGATCCCAATTTCCTTTATGCTTTGTCTTAAAGTTTATTTTCGCCCACTCTAATTTTATCTGCATTCTCTGCTACATTTCATGGTGAGATCATGGCAGCTTGAAGCATAATACAGTACAGTTTGCACAGCCTGTTGTGAGACTCATAACCAGAGCCAAACCGAATCTGCAGATTGTTTTCAGCTGTGATCCAGAATGTGTTTTTGCCTTCAATGTCAAAAAAACTTGTCAAAAAAACTTGTCAAAAAAAAAAAAAAATGTCAAAAAAGAAAATGTTAAAATCTGTGGAGGTGTCGTTGGAGTTTTGCGGGTGCAGATTCCGTGAGGGTCTGCTCATAACCAACTTTAAGTAGGAGATAGTAGTAGGAGATTAAATATTGAAAATGTTCAAATAAGGAACATCATGTTGTTGCTTTAGCCATCACTTTGTAATAGGCATAGATTTGTGAAGATGATTATTCAAGTGATCAGACAAACAACTTTGCCCTTTAATGTATATGCTATTTCAATGGGAAAAAAGTGGCCATATTTTATGGATAATGATCAATAAATGGCCAAGTTATTACATCAATCAAATTATTTATCAAAAGTAAAATGTTTTTTTTTTTTGTTCTGTTCTTCTGCAGAAAATCCTCTCAAAAGATTAACACAGTGTTATCTGTGGTAAAAGCATACTCAAGTCCTCAATGCCATTTTTCATTTGGTCAAACACTTAAAGCGACCTGCTTTCCTGAAGAGTGACCTCATTCAGCCGTACCAGTTACGACTGTGAGACATTGTGATTCCCAGCTCCTCCTGTCCAAATGCCGAAGTGTTCTTGAGTAAGACACTAAACCTCAAATTGTCACCGATGAGCAGGTCAGTGCATTGCACGCCAGCTCCGCCACCATCGATGTGAGCGTGCGTGGGTGAATGAGAGGCTTTGGAAAGCACTTTGTCCTTTTCAGGTTCAGAAGTGCTTTCTACGCGCAGCCCATTTAGTATTTCATTTTTTGTTAAGTATTTTGAGTGCTGAGTGGTAATGTGAGATGGGACGTGATTCCATGACTACAAGGTCTAATGCAAACATCAAAGAATTGGGTCAGATTTTTTTCAACTGTAACCTAATACAATACTCACATGCTCTATGTACGTTAACAGAGTTATTGGTCGCTGTAATCATTCCTCCTCTCCATACCAGCTGCAAAGCTATAGCTACCTTTGAGTGCCTACACTTTAAAATATGGGAGGCAAAATCCACAGTCCTCAATCTGTGAAAGATGCATTTAAAAGTTCAACTAAAGCTAATATGCTTTATTAGTGTAAGTTATCCAAATCACATGGGTATCTTAGGCCTTGGAGTCATGTTAAGGTTTTTTGCCACAGTGTTTTGTCCCAGTAACAAACCTACAGTACATGCAACTGCCAGCCTGACTCCCTCCAATTGTTGTTTAGCAAAACATACTGTGTTTTCACACTAAAGAGACTGTAACTTACACTGCACTAATGTTGCACTATCATCATTTAGCTCAGAGAGGGGTGAACATGTGTAACAGGTGTGATCATGCGTTGCGTTGTGTTATATAGAGACACCACAGGCCAGTATTCCCAGTTGAGTTGTCGTTTTATTCTGGTAACAGACAAACCGTTCAGACCGCTGTTGAACAAACATCCACGGCAGTGATGTTACTAGTAGATATATGGAAACACACATTACCACACACACATAAAGCCTAGTAGATGGATAATTTAGCTAGCAACATAGCCTACATGCCGTTGTTCTCAGAGCAGAAATGAGTATGTAAATCAACAATTGCACTTGATCATAGTCCATAGTTAACCTCCTCTAGGTACGATATACATCAATATAATGAACGAAAATGAACAATATTTTAAAATAATCTGCACAGTGTCATAAACATGACTTACTGTTTAAAAGGGTAAATTGAACTGGGAAGAACGTAACATGCTCATTCCCTTAAAAACAATTGCACGTGTGGCCAGGTTCGCTCAGTTGGTAGATCAGGCGCACATATGTAGAGGTTTACTCCTCGACACAGCGGCCGCGAGTTCGACTTCGACCTGCGGCCCTTTGCTGCATGCCATTCCCCCTTTTCTCTCCCCTTTCATGTCTTCATCTGTCCTATGGAAATAAAGGCCTAAAATGCCTGAAAAAATAATCTTAAAAATACACCAATCGCACATATATTTTAAGAGGCAGAACACTAAACCAAAGTGCACAAATACACTTACGGCAAGTGGAAGTATTAATAATCATGTTACACATGCACAGTATAATGAACATAAATGCTTAGAGTGCTAATAGAATACATACACTGCACTGCACTCATAAAAAGAGAAAAGGTTGGACTTTCACCTTGTCACCTACCTCACAAAGTCCCTATCAGCCTTAAAAACTGACAGATCAGATAATTTACAGCCTTTTACAGTTTGGACAGACTTCTCTTCCAAAGAGTTGACTATCAATTACTTTTGTCAGACATCTGTGATGTCCTTCTCACGCAATCAGATATGATGGAACAAGAGAAGAAGAACAGGGCAAAGAGAGCTTGAAGCTAAAGGTCACTCTCTTTTTAGACCAGAGTACACAAAGACAAGTGAAATGTACTGCAGTGTTGCCCAGCTCACCTTCTCTTTGCCAGGGCCACTACTTTTTGTGTCTGAAATATAATAATAATACATTTTATTTATATAGCGCTTTACATGGTACTCAAAGACACTTTACAGTAAAACCAGCACATATAGCACATTAAAAACAGATAAGCAATAAAACAACACATAAAACAAGCATATTAAAAAAAATTAAAAACAATAAAACCAGTAACTATCAGGTGAGAAATGTAAGACTATTGTATGTGGAAAGCTAAACAATATACCACTGTGTTCAACCCTGCTGTGTGAAACAGGTTGTTCTGTCTTTTTATCTCTTTGAGCCTTACTGTATTGTTGCCCCAAGCCTTGAGCATTGAGAACTGTGCCCTTGCGACAGTGCCACTACTGTATGTCTCAGTGTTTCTTTTCAATGTGTATTAGAAGGTTTTTATTCATTCAGCTCATACTTTATACCACAATGCCTTCTTTAGAAGTGATGCATAAGAGGATTATGAGATCTCTGAGAAATGTTTTTGTGAAATGGATTATATCTGATTGGCAAGGGTTATGTCAAACTGATGGAAGGGAAGGGTGTGTTTGGGTAGGCCATTGGCAAAGGAACAAGTGGTTAGTTCTTTGTGCAGTTCTGAATCCAGTTGCAGATCTAGGACTCTTTTTTTGTAACACTGTGACAATGTTTGATTTGTCTTATGCAGTGGCGGAAGAAGTATTCAGATAATTTACTTAAGTAAAAGTACTAATACCACACTGTAAAAATACAGTTACAAGTAAAAGTCCTGCATTGAAAATGTTACATAAGTAAAAGTATGTAAGTATCATCAGGAAAATGTACTTAAAGTAGTAAAATCAGCACATTTGAGAAACCGTAAATGATCCAAACTGTTTTGTCATCAGCTAAGGGTTTAATCAGCTAATAATTTCCGCTGGACTTGTAGGCCGTTATATTGTTGGGTTTAATTTATAATCAAACATCGTATTTCATAATCTACATTGTAACTCATTTGTAAAGTAACTAGTTACTTACACTAAGCTGTCAGATTAATATAGTGGAATAAAAAGTGCAATATTTTTCTCTGAAATGTAGAGTAGAAGTAGAAAGTGGCATGAAAAGACTCAAGTACAACTACCTCAAATGTGTACTTAAGTACAGCACAGTACTTGAGTAAATGTACTTACATTGCGTTACATTCCACCACTGGTCTTGTGAAATATTTGTAGTCTGGCTCCAGAGCTCTGAATCATCACCAACATCTGTGATTTGGTCAGCGTGTCTGCTGTTGTGATCATTGACAGCTGTTTCCACCAGTTGATTAAAACAATCCACCAATCAGAGCTTTGTAGCCAGGATTAAGCAAGGGGACGTCATCGCCTTGCATAGCTGGCATGATGCCTAGCTGCATCCATGGAAACCGTGACAGGAAATGGCATCAAGGGTGCATAAGAATAACACCTTGTTGTAAGTCAATTTACAGTCAGCATATTTCTTCAATTGACACGACAAACAGTACGTTAACTGCTCCTAGCAACAGCTACCTTAGCTTTCATGTCACTGAAAATGAGGTTAGTGGGATGGCTCTACATTATGTTTTAATCGGCAATGGTGGTTAACAATTAAGACTACAACTCCCGTGATCCCACACAACTTCACGACATCATCAAAAGGCTGTGTATTACATCCGTGGTTTCGATTAAAAGACCCCTAGTGGCAGAAAATTACATATTGTACATTTATATCATTGGATGCCATTTACCACACTGCTCTTCAATTAATCTATTTGATCCATATATCTATATATCATAATTGTAGCAAAAAGTGTGAGTAGAGTTTGTCCCTCCAGAGCAGCTCTGAATCTTGAATGCTTTCTTCATTGCATCTGGATACTGCAGCACCAGTATGTTTGAATCTGGGAGCATTTAATTCAATTAAATCATTAGGATTAGATTCTTACCTCTCATTTTAATCAGGTCTAACAAGGCTTTTGAATGAGCTGCACTAATTGGGGTATACTATTCATGTGCCACAATAAGTACATCATTGTGTAACTAAAGAAACTAATAGCTGCACTAATTGAAACAAACCATTTTTGGTGCATTTGACCAACCTGTGTATGGAAAACATTTGCATGAAAAATAACGCCCTTGTAAACTGCATTTTCAGATTACTTCTTTCCAACTTTTCCCTAGTGTGGTTGTACTTCTTAGGCATTTGTTGTTTGGAGTATTGTCAGCAGACCTTTGTGGCAGGATAATCAAAGACAGAGAGAAGTGGGAAGGTGGCAGCACCACATTATGTTATTGACAGAGCACCCAACAGTATGGTCGAACAGAGCATAACTGTTTGTTAAGATTGAATTGTTAAGATTGAATTGTTTTTTTTTTTTATTTTGGATGCAGATTTCTTTCCACATCTCTTTTCTTAATGTGGTGACAAGCTTCATCTCCAGTCGGCCCTATGGTATCACTTAAAAATTTGCTTGATGTTCTTGTTTAATGATGCACAAAATCAATTGTGGTGATTAGTATTATACTTCTCACTGGCGGTACCCCTCCCTCCTTTTTCTCCTGTATTTCAATCACTCTCTCTGTCTCTCTCGCTTGACATTACAGGCAAATACTGCAGCATCATCTTCCTTCTGTGAAATCATCTATGAAAACATAATGTAGCCAGGTGGTCTGTTTTGAGGTCTTCTGTGTCAGATGTTTCCATGTTTAATGCTTTAAGCGCTATGAAAAAAACAGAGCGTACACAGATCTATACTAGGGGAGTGCAGAGTGCAAAGAGCCTGGAGTTGCTGTCAATCAGAGCAGAATTTATCAGGACATCAAAGAGGGATGGAGACGGGTAGGCTTTCATCTTAACCACATGTTGTCATTCTATATTACAACTGATAGCGTGCTTAGGTAGATGGGCAAACAAGGTAAAGCAAGATGAAAGTGGCTACAGATGAGGAAGAGACTGGATTTATGGATATATCCTCAATTCCACTGTAGGCCAACTGAAGGACAGCCAAGGATGACCATGTTGTTAGCATGTGCTATATGTCTGCACATGCTAAACAGAAAGGTGTTATAAACGTGTAAATATGGGTCTTGTGTTTTAATTTGATCTCCTTTTCTTTTCATTGCTGCATGCATACATTACTTTGCACTGTGATTGATTGTTGACTAATTAGATTGAGGTATTATTATTTTTTTTTTCTCTCTCTGGAAAGTTCTTTGAAACATGCTTTAAGTTGTAAAACACGTCAAGCAACAATGAGTAGTGGCATTTTTCTGCTTAAAACCTATAAAACTATTAAATAATTATGTGTACACAAGCATGCCTCCACCAGAAAGCAGGACTGCTGAATGGCTCTACCTTTTAGGCTAGTGTGGAACTAAAACGACTCAAAGAACCTCCTGATAAATAAAAAAAAAGCAGTGTTTTACATTTTGACTGTTGACATGGTTAAGTGACTAATTGGTTGACAGAAAATCATTCAATTATTTTCTTAATCTAAAAAATGCCCAAATTGCTTTTTCCTGATTGTGAGGATTTGCTGCTTGTGTTTTGTCTCATGTGATACTAAACTGAATATATATTTGCTTCTGGAGCGCTAGTAAGACAAAACAAACATTTTATTGACATAACCCTGGGCTTTAGAAAAGATTAATAGACCACATGATCATTCAGCAGCTAAATCAATAATAAAATTAGTTTTTAGTTGCAGCCCTGGATTGTAGGACAACTTAATTTGCATTATGGATCACATTTTAATGGAATGGAAGCAGTTAATACAACTTGGGTTTTATTTTTGTAGCCCTCACCATCATTTCTGTACTATCTATTCTATCTAAGTTATGACAACATTGTTTGAACATCATTGATCCAATCAGAGCTCCGTACGTGGGATTAAGAATTGGAACATCGTATTCCTGTGCGAGAGCCAGAAGAATAGTTCCTTCCATTAACAACAGAGACGTCGACACAGCTGTAGAACTTTAGTTTCACAATACATAAAAAACACATTACATTGAAGAAATACAAAAATACACGTGAGGGTGTGGTAGAAACCTGCAATGGCTTAAACAAAACAAAATAAAAAATAAAAGTACATAGCCAAATGTAGGCATTCAAATCAAAAATACATGTTAAGTGTTACTGTGCAAAAAGTAAACAAACAAAGAAGTTGTTCTAAGTCAACTCAGAAATAACAAGTGGATGACAGAAAAAAACGTTGGAATGGTAACAGTGAAATATTGGTAACACTTTACTTGAAGGTATCTACATAAGATTGACATGACACTGTCATGAACACATGACACATGAACCCTAACCCTAACCATAACTTGTCATGAGAAAAACTGAATGACACTTAACTAAAAGAAGCGTTATGTCATGAGACGTTCATGACAGTTTCATGTCACTCTAATGCAGATACCTTCAAGTAAAGTGTAACCGAAATAATCTTGAATAGCTGTGTCATCTGATGAACAAACTCAAAGGAAGTAAAGATGGCTGCTGTACAGGACTGGCGCAGCATCACAGGAAAGATGCCAGCTGTCATGATAGGCTCTTCTGATGTCTGTGGGTCGTTGACCTCAAACAGTCAATCACTGCAAAGGATTTGACAGCAAATATTAATGAAGTTTGTTTGTCCATTTGTTTGTCCAACTAAAATTGAGGGATTGTGCACATAAAGGGCTCCAAATGCTACACAGTTCATCTGATGCTAGAGTGAAAAGGAAATGTGTTCAAATACTTAAAGATTTACGATGAATTGTAAAGTGTAAAGATTACTGTTTTATATAGATGTATTACAGCATTTGACGTCAACATTACTTGTATTATTTAATGTTATTATACTATGCATGTGTCATATAAATTATACAACGCATTCTCATGAACGGGTTTCGTATGATAAAGTACGAAAATGTATGCACACCAAAATGTATGATATCGTACGAAACTAGGAGACCGCCCCCTGGTCACGTGACACCGGCTACATTGGCTGTCTACAAGCTCCATGACACAGAGCGGCAGTTGCTAGCCGCTACAGGGCTTCGTGACACTGGTTACAGACCTATGTCACAGCTCAACCAGATCAGCAGCAGTTGGAAGATGTGTTTAGCCGCTACAGAGCTCTGAGACGCCAGCTACGGTGCTCCGCATGGTGCTCCGCATGGTGCTCCGCATGGTGCTCTGTTGTATCAGCAGTAGTTGGTTGTTCAGTTACCCGAGAATAGGTAACTTTGAGCCAGGTACAAAGCACTGCCGGTCGTTTCGGCGGACATTGCGATTTTATTTAGGCCACAAAAAGTGAGTGTTATGAGGCCACGAAAGTTAAGTTTAACGCTAGTCACTAAAACGACTAGTTAGGTTTAGCAAAAAGATCGTGGTTTGGATTTAAAGCTATAGTGCTTAGTTTCTCTCCCCCATGATGAATTCTGTAATGAAGTAATGACAACAAAACTGATGGCGCATCCACATGATACAAGCCTTCCATGATCGCGCAACACCCCCTAGTAGCTAGTAGCCAAGGAGGACACGGAGGATTAAAAAACATGATGGACTCTTCACTCGATTTTCTGCGCTCGATAGTCACCGGATGACAATCTTCTGAACATAGCTATGCAGAGAAATACAGAGAGAGATTTGTGGAGCGGTTATTCTTAATTAACTTTGTATCAACTCATTTGGCAATGTCTTGAATGAATCGGACGTTCATTATTATAAAAGTGTTACGCACTTAAGCTTTAAACACTCCCAAGGAACACTCATTTCCCTGGGAAGCGAACTCCGCTCCCTGGCATTAAAGTCCTTTGTTTTAAAGCACTCCTATTCACACCGACCTCCTCCCTACGTGGCCAGCCGTGTTCGTATACAGCAGCAGTCAATGTGGTGCATACAGCGAGAAAAAAATGTTGACTACATACGATTTATAGTGCACATACATTTTGAACATATGGTTCATGAGAACAGGCTGAATTATAAAATGTTATTGTGTGTGTTTTCTCCTTCAGCACTGAAAGACGCTCGCTTTCAGCTGGTGAACTTCTCAGACAACGAGCTGCGGGTGTCGTTTTCAAATGTCTCACTCTCAGACGAGGGTCGATATGTTTGTCAGCTCTACACAGACCCCCCGCAAGAAGCCTACGCTGACATCACTGTGCTAGGTACAACAGCAAAGCACACACACACACACACACACACACACACATGAAGCTACACACAAACAATAAAAGTTAGCAGGGAGCTAAAGCCAATAAATCAACATTTAGACTGTGGAAGACAGCATACATTCACCCGCTGAGCAACATGGTTGACAGCTCGCTATGAAAACTGCAAGAAGCTCTGACAGCCGCTACAATGAAGTTTGAAACAGGAAAATCAGGTATTTCATATGTGCTTGCTTTTTAGGTCTTGTCATAATGTTTAAACAAGCAAATATACAGTAGCCATGTTAAACTGTATACACACATTCATGAAACAAGGCAAACAGACTACTGAAATGACACACTTGTGTAATAAACTCTAGTTATGTGCAAAGTTTCACTGTAATGAATTGTATGCATGGTTTATGTAACATGCATGCACAATTTCACTTCTATCTATGTCATTTTAGTAGCGTGCATTAGGGATGGTTGATAGCTGAAATCCATATCAAGATATCAATATGAATTTAGATTCCAATATTGATATGATATGGCACAACAGTGTGAAATAACACAAATCAAATTGGTGTTCAATGCAATTGAACAAACAGATTCTCCACATAATGAGCACATCGTCATGATACGCTCACTGAAAGATAAACAATAATATTAAATTACCTGCCCTAGTATGTAAGCATGCATGGCTTTACTAGTTTGTGAGAGTTTACTTTTGAATAATGTCCTACATGACCCCTCTAAGCAAGTGCTGATCAGGTTACATTGTTTGAAAATGAACATACTTACAATCAGTTCAGAGTGTGCCATCGAGTGATAAAAGCCCTTATTTAAATTCTGATTGATTCTAAGGCTGTCATCAACTTTCTATTGCAGACAAGCTTGTTAAAGAGCATCAGCATCCTGTTTTAGCTTGAATGTTTACCCCTCACATTTTCATGAAAAGTATTCAAACCCAAAGCATGAGGAGGCAGAAACAAAATACAGTAACTGTGTGCTTTATTTCTTCTTAAATATCAGTTAGGAAGAAATGCCTCAAGAAATCATATGACTAGTGAGTACATGGGAATATGCAAACGTATTAACTAGGCCATTAGCTGATACCTAATCAGTCATCTTTTTGGATGTTTTTTTTTTCTACACATATTGCTTTATTTTGAATATTCTATCAAAGGTATACAATGTGTACTAAAGGGCGTACAAAAGACTTGGAGATGAGCAATTTTATAGAACTATTGTAATTAAAATGAAATAGATAACACATTTCTTCCACAATACTTAACCTTGTAATTTGCAACAAAGCTAAATGTAACTTTTGTATATAAAAAAAAAAGATTTAAAGAATGTATATATTGTTAAACATATAAACAAATATTTGTTATATAGAGTCATGCATGTAATTAATAAGTGTAATAAATTTGTTGAATTATAGCCATCCATCAAAATGCCCAGTATTATGGGTATTCTGCACCTTTGTATTTGTCATCTGCCCTACTTAAAAAAAATGTAAACCTAAAAAAAACCTCTCCTCTCTGTCAGCTCTGTTGTCTTCTCATCATGTTGTGCTCAGGGTGTAGAAATAATATATTTCCCCAATGTTTACTGAGTTATGTGTGTGTGTCCTGTCGTAGTTCCTCCAGGTAACCCCATCATCGAGGCGCGGGATGAGGTCCTGAGCGAGGGCAACGAGACAGAGATGACCTGCACTGCCATGAGCAGTAAGCCTGCCGCTACCATCAGATGGATGAAGGGAGATAAAGAGCTTCCAGGTGGGTCAGCCCCGCACACAAAGAGACAATCCCAATCATCAATCAAGACATTTCCTCTCATAAGACATAAAGGCACTTATGCAGTATCAGAGTTAAAGTTCCTTTCACAACTATTCACTCATCTGTCTAACGTTTTTTTCAATTGGTTATCTGAACAAAGAACACATCTGTGTGAGACAAACACACTGTGTTCAATGAACCAGAGAAAAAGGGCTGTATGATGTGTCACCTCGCAGAAGAAAGAAAACTGCACCTGCGTCTACTGTTCCCCTCACATTGAAAAAACATGGAACTATACAGAAATTCCACATAATAGCAAAAGAAAGAAGAAAGCCATGTACTGTATGCTTTCAAAGCTTCTGATTATTGACCCAGCCGATATACTCCTGTCACCTGACCGTGCCATTTAGAAGTCACAATGAACATGAAATGTTCTTCCCCTGTTAACTCCCCCATTGAGTAGTGGATGCATTTTGCTTAAAGGTCCCATGTTATGCTAATTTTCAGGTTCATACGTATACGTATTTTGGGTTTTTACTAGAACATGTTTAAATGCTTTAATGTTCAAAAAACATAATGTTTCTCATACTGTCTGAATATACCTGTATTCACCCTCTCTCTGAAACGCTTTGTTTTAGCGCCTGTCTCTTTAAGACACCCTCCAAAAAATTACAGCCTATTCTGATTGGTCAGCATTTCCAGGTCTTCCATAGCTGTACTTTTAGGGTCTCTGCACCATCATTGCAGCTGGGGAATGACTGTAACGGCAATGTAGCGCCACTTTCTACCTATATAAAGTATAGTTGTGACATCACAACCGTACGGAAGTCATGATAGCTCGTTTGAATGTACACTTTCTGAATACGGGCTGTGTGCATTTTTCTGTGGATTGAGCGTTTTGACCCTTCACAGTATTTATAATGTACCTCGACCAGATTAAAAATAAAAAAGACAGGAAAATCTCATATTTTAGAATATGGGACCTTTAAGTTTGACTAAATTCTATTACATTGTCTTGACTAAAACTACACTAAAATGTTCACAAAGTCTAAGTAACTAAGACAAGACTAACATATATATATATATATATATATATTAGATTTTGGTTAAACCCTATGGTACCAATCACATGCATGACATATCTTAATTTTATTAATGTAAAAATAACAACTGGTAAATATAAGGTAGCATGCACAATAAATGACAAGAAGGTGGAAAACATAACTTGCAATAACTCTGGTTTACCATGGAATCATTCATAGATTTAGTTTTACCATTAGCTGTTAGCTGTGCTGTCAGACATACAGGCTGTAGTTACATTTGTTGAGTTATTGTACAGAATGTGTTTGCCATGGAATGAAAATCCTTCTGAGATAGATTCTACATTTCACTACTTTGCCACTGGTCTTACAATTCTCATTGTTTCCAAAAACACACTTCACACTTTCTGTAGGTGTTTGCTAAATTCTAACTTTTGCATGCATGTATGCATCTTTTAAACCCCTATGCCATGTATATAAATGAACCATTTTTAGGGCCAGTTTCTGTCTTTCATTCCTGGCTATTCCTTATTTAGTGCTTGCATCAATGCTGTTGCTTTTTAAATGGAGCTCTGCTGAGACTTTGAATAGTTTCCATTAAAGCAGTGTTGATGTGCATTGGTGGCCCGGGCCTGTTGGCACCGTGACAACTTTCATGCCTTCATCAAAGGTGGCTGAGCTTTAGAAGTCTTGAGCAGACCTCAGGGGTGAACAGGCGTCCTGCCAGGCAGCTCCACCTCAGAGCCCAGACAGTAAGCTTTGTAAAGACTTTGAAACAAAGGTCCTAATCAGAAGTTGTGTAGAAGGCCCTGAGCAGCTTCACCTCTACACTGCAGCAAATTAAACCCTTAGTGGTCAGCTCAAATCTGAGAATGTTCCAATGTGCCAAGTTCAGGGATTGTCTTAGAACTAGCTGTTAACATCACAAAAAATTGACTGTTGACATTCAGTCCAATCTTCTTGCAATGCAATGCTGACCAGTGCATACGTGCAAGTGTTGGCAATGCTTAGGCTGTAAGTATTGAATAGCCAAAGGTAATTCTCCTGTGGTCACTTTTCATTGAAGCTCCTAAATGTCTTAGTCAAATGACAGGTAGCTACCGTGTCATTACAGAGAATTACTAATTACTAAAATGTATCTTAATTGTGCAAATGCTCTCTAGTGAATCTATAGAAACAGACTAATTTTAGACATCTGGAAGTGAATATCCTATAAGTTAACTGGCAGTGTCAGATTCAGTCCAACTTTGTATTTAAATATTTCGGACACCAGGATCTACCACAACATGTCATGTTTCCTATTATTCTACCATGAGACAGTTACAGTGATACTTTCACTTACTCTTTTTCATGCACATGTAAAACATGTTAGAAACGTGGGTTAAATGAATATATGGCCAATAAATATCAACAGAAATCTAGCTATGTTCATTAATTTAATTCCTTATAATGATTACTAAATGATGTTTAAAAAATCTTGCAGAAAGCTGACAGTAACACGAGAAACACACTGGCTAATGGTGTGTGTGGTCGCAGGCTAAGTGGATGCAGTGACTAGTCTCTATGAAATACTTATACACTATTAAGGCATTTAATGCATCTCCTTTAAATGGAATCTTGCCACAGTGTCTCCATACAAAACTATCTCTATCCATCATGTTTTTATTTGTCAGTTTGCTTTAACTTTATTTGCTTTTAGTTTATATTTTCCTCCAGCTCACTAACTGAACTTTGAAACAATGCTCATGTGCTTGTTTTATTGAATTACACAAAATGATTATTTCTATAACGGAAAAAAAGAAAACTCAACCCGTCATCCATGCTGTTTTCTCTGTGTTGGGAATGCATTGCCATTTACAGAATAGGCTGGCACTCTTTAAAGTTCGACCATTGATAGATGCACATTTCTTTTTGCCATAACACAATACTCAGTGGTACTTAAAGGCTCACCTGTTAAGACAGCATTTGGAGCATGCCATTTGCTTTTTAATCCATTTTCGTCACGGGTGAAAAGGTGCTACTACTTAAATCTCAATTTCAACACGTAGCTCTGTTGTTTGGAAATTTGGAGTGTTGGCAGTAGCAAAAAAATCGAAAACCATTGGTGCTGCCTACACCGTGTTATCCTCCTGCTAGCGTTAGCACCCAACAGGCTTAAACAGGGCAAGTTTTAAACGTGTTTTAAGCCTCTACACATGCTCGAAATGTCATTACAAGTGCATACCCATGTGCAGTGATTCCTTCTGAGGGAACACAAAGAATCTGACTGCAGTAGATGTGACAGAAAGGCATAAAAGTTGTGTTAATCCAGCCAGTGCACATACCTCTGTTTGTTTCCTGTTTTCCGGTCAAGTCAACACAAGTCGATTGTCGAACTCATACAATCCAATATTCCAGTCAAATTTGCTGTGCACCAATTGTTTTAGTTTTTCTTGCTACTGACAGCAAACAACAAAGCTACGTGTTGAAATCAACCGGAATTCTCCTTTAAGCTGAAACAGCCTAAAACAATGGCGGGCCCATTTCTAAAATCCATCCTGTTTCATTTAGTCTTTGCAAGTACAACTTAACTGACACTACTGCCATTTTAATTCTAGCTCTTTAGTAAACTATGTAAATTAACTCCACAGTTTGTTTAGTTGACACTGCAGCCATGTTGTGAAAACGAAACCTGGTATTGCTCTTCTGATGCCGAAAATGCGTAAGACAAAGGAGTGCAAGGAAATGGAAGATGGAAGGAATAAGAATGGCTGAGGGTGCCAGAGTTCTGACACTAGGACAGAATTACTTAAATTTCCTCCGGCTGTGGCTTCTTGCCTGGCAGACTTATTTCTAATTAAACGTCCCCAGAATTTAACTTAATTACCTTGAGGGATAATCAGCCTCTCTTAAATATCATTTAAAGGTTGTGATTGTCATGCTTGCCAATGTAAATCTAACAATCTCTCCTAATATGCACAGAGTTATTATTTCACCGTTATCACCTTATCTTTTCTTTTACATTTATCCTGTTGTTGCCCTGGCACTGATACATCTTATGCATATCTTACACTGCAGTGACAGTTATGAAAAGAGGGAGTTGTAGCAGTGCAGGTCATTCATTTCTGCTATTTTAAGATGAAAGAAAAGAAGAAGGTATGAAAAGAAAAGCCAGTAGGTAGGGTACTTTATTGACTGACATGGATCAAAACAGCCATTAGCCTCAAGGCTTATGAGACAACTGCAGGGTGATTTCAATTACCCCGCTGTACCCCAGCAGGAAGACTCTATAAGCGGATAAAAGAATATTTTGTTCATAGTAAAACGGCTGTAGAGACATACATTTTTTTTAACTAGACACGACTCATTTACTACTCCAGAAGAATGTGGTTAAACTATAACAGTTAAAGAAGTAAACGTAGCGGAGGCACAGGAAAAAACTGAGATTGCATTTTAGCATCGACAAAACACTTAAAGTGCCACTTGAACTTCCACTGCCTTTCAGTGATGTTCTTCTCTACAGGCCACACTCCAAAGTTAGTCTCTCAGAAAGTTCTTAGTGCTTAACACAGCATAACCTTTTTCAAATAAAGAGCTTTTATTAAGTCAGCACTAATTCACTATATAACAGCTTTTCTAGTTCTGTTAAAGTCACATCATTGTCACCTACTTGATAGTTGTACTACTTTACAAATTAAGATTTTATCAGAAGAAACACTTGAAGAGCTTATAAAATATCACTTTTTTATAAACTAAACTGTCAGACAGTTTATACAAGTAGGCCTAGAGCTGAAACAATTAGTAAAGTGAAAGAAAATTAACTGGCAACTATTTTTAAGTCATTTCGCATGCAAAAACATTTCACTGTCATGTTTCCAGCTTCACAGATTTGAGTTTTTTTTTTTTTTTTTTGTTTTAATAATATACATTTATTTATAATATTTTTGAGGTTTGGACTGTTGGTTGGACAGAACAATGTAATTGCGAGAAAATCACTATTTTTTGATTTTCTTTTTTACAAATCAAGCAATCGATCATTTGAATATATTCAGCAGATGAATCCATAATGAAAAAAATCATTAGTTAATAGTTCAAAATGAGCTCCAGCGTAACCAACTACAACAGATCTGTTTCTATGGCAATGCATAGTAGTAATAATATAATGATACAACAGTATAACAGTCACAGGGGTCATTTTTCTGCAAAGTAATTTAACTTTTAGTTAAAATTGAAAATGTAAGTATATTTTCCTAATTATACTTACTGCATACTTTTACGTAAGTAACATTTTTAATGCATGGCTTTTACTTGTGATAGAGTATCTTACACTATACAGTGTGGTATTAGTATGAGACAAGCGTTGATGGCATAAATGCTAAACTGTGCTTACTTTTTGCCCAGCGACCAAGCTACCTAGCTTGTTAATGGATAATTTGCAAGCTAATTTGATTGCAGTGCTATTGTGACTAGTGCTAGCTGGCTAGCGTGTTGGTAGTTTCGCTTTGCCAGACCTTCCTCCACAGCGCTGCGGAGGAGGGTCTGGCTAGTCCACACAGTATTCCAGGATGGGAGAAAAACGTGCTCTCATTTATTGGCATTTCTTTAAACCAATCACAATCGTCTTGGGCGGTGCTAAGCACCGGGCAGAGCCACGGTGCCTCTGCAAAATAGCCTCGGGAAGGAACTTGTTTTGGTGGAACTTGTACGTTCAAAGGTTGTTTTAGTCGTGCAACAGAAAACTCAGATTGGACAGATGGTCTAGCAGCTGTCTGGATTTACCCTGCAGAGATCTGAGGAGCAGTTAACCATAGTCCTCAGAAATCCACCAGAGTTTAAAATTCCAACACAAAGAAAGCATAAGGTAACGGACATCTGGTCGATAAGAGTGACATACAGCGAAATTTCCAGTGGCAACGGAGCAATCCCGGAAGTGGAACGTTGTAGATGTAGACTAGCGTGTTAGGCCGGCCACACACTGGCTGCGTGGCGTGAACGTGGCGTTTCTGTTGCGTGTCAGCTGCGTGGATTTTTCTGTCTTTACACACCAGAAATGTGTCTGATGTGGCGCTGCTGCTGCTAACCTTGTCTGTACACGTGTACGTTTCCCAATGATTTACTGCACACAAGCATTATACTTCATGTTAAACATAAATATAGACTGAATTGATTACAGCAAAGACAACGTTGGCAGTATTGACGGCAAAATAGGCTACAGAATATTTTGTTCTATATTGACAGGTGCAATATTTGAAAATCAATAATTATTTATGGTAACACTTTACAATAAGGTACACAAGAAAATGGGTAGTTAATGATTAGTTACTGTTTTTGAAAGAGTAACGAATGTTTAGTTACTGTTTTTCAGAAGGGTAGTTACTGAAGGGTAACGAATGATTAGTTACCCTTTTTCATAAGGGTAGTTACTGTTTTTCAGAAGGGTAACGAATGATTAGTTACCCTTTTTCATAAGGGTAGTTACTGTTTTTCAGAAGGGTAACGAATGATTAGTTATTGTTTTTCAGAAGGGTAGTTACTGTTTTCCAGAAGGGTATAGTTACCCTTTTTCAGAAGGGTAGTTACTCTTTTTCAGAAGGGTAACGAATAATTAGTTACCCTTTTTCAGAAGGGTAGTTACTCTTTTTCAGAAGGGTAATGAATGATTAGTTACTGTTTTTCAGAAGGGTAGTTATTGTTTTTACTTTTGAAAAACAGTAACTAATCATTCGTTACCCTTCTGAAAAACAGTAACTAATCATTCGTTACCCTTCTGAAAAACAGTAACTAATCATTACCCAGCACACATGGATGGTCAGCTCGTGGCTGCTCTGTGGTCATGCAACCTCAATCCCAGCGAGGAGAAAACAAAAAAAACAAATTCAGCTCAAACTGTAGTTTGAGGTGAATATCTGTCACTTCCAATATTTCACAATAGCACTGAGCAGTAGCAGTCGTTGGTTAAAGAAAGCAGAGTGGCAGAAATTAAGATAGAGTTCTACTGATCTGACAGCCACATTACAATTTATGGTAATTTAAAAAAAATGTTGACATGTATTCCTTAGTTAGTTGCCTTTGTGCAGGTTTCAAACCCATAGACACTTTACTAGGTAAGTGTAATAAATGTACAATGAATCCCTGAGCTGTAAAGCAAGAGATCCAGAGACCCAGGACTTAAATAAAGACATCTTTCCACCGCTGTTTCATGCATCTCAAGACATTTTGATTTAAGCAGACCCATCAGGTTCCCGTTTCAGGTGCTTTCATGAACCTAAAGCCTCTAGTGGCATTTATTCATGACAACCTGTTCTTTTACACCAGGCACATCACACAGGTTTCAAAGAGATAGCTGTCACCACGGTGACTGTATCACCACAGCAGCTGAGCTGCAGTACAGGGGTGGGTAGCATGTGCTCTTAGAACATATTTTACAGCTAAATGATATACTGATGGATGCAATTGTTTGCATTAAGACAGATGTTCTCCTGTAGCATTTCAATCAGGAGAGACTCCGTTGCAGATATGCAAACATTTATTAATAAGATATAACCAAGTAAGAACAAACATAATTATTTGGAGATTAGACTCCATTGTAAAGGGGTATCTATACAAATCTAATGTTTAGGAAAACCAAACACATCCCCCAATGGAATCTAGACACTGGTGGTGGTGAGAGAAATCCGAAGACGTAAAAACGAGCCGTCAGCCGGGAAAAGACCGAGAACACCGTCGAAAATGCCTGGAGGTAGAAGGGGAGGAGGCAGGTCGCACTCTCGTCTGAAAATACAACTGACAGAAGCAGGAGAGAGAACAGATTTAAAACATGGTAGTATGCTGTGATTGGTTAGGACATAAGTGCCCGATTCTAATTGGTATACAGAACCGTAACACCCACTGCCCAGCTGATCAGTTAAAGAGAAGAGAGACAACGTAATAGAAGTCTCCCTGACAGAATTTACGCTGAGCTACATTTCTCTTGGCAGGCTCTCTCACTTGTTTTGCTTCCAGTATTTGTTTTATTGATGGGACACAAACACACACAGTTGTACATCAGACTGTTAGGAAGTAGGACAATGGGGTAAAAATAATCAATCTCTGTTTGTGACTCTGCCGTGCAGGGCCGTCTGCAGCTATCCCTCTTATTTTGTATGGCTGTGATGAGGTAGTCTCTCCATTGCTTTTGAGAACATATTGTCTGTGTGATTTTACAGAGCAAACACTGTAAAATGAGGGTGAAGCTCTGCTACTTCTGCTACTTGGGCGGAGTGATTTGCTTTGCAGCAAGCCTTTCTGAGAATATAGTTCCCGGTTTGTTTACGGTTAGAAGATGGCTGTGTCTCATGTTACGTTATTTTTTGTACACGCTGTGACTCTACAAATCACAACATGTAAATAGGAACATGTTGGCATTATTTTGTCACTTATTCGGAGCAGTAGGCTAGTTGGAACCAGTTACCTGCAGGTTCTGTGCTAGGCTAAGCTACTGGTGGAACCGTCAGACAGCGACACGCACGGACACGAGATGGGTATGTATCGACTTGTCTTACTCTGAGGGTTACGGTGAATAAGCTAAAGTCCCAATAAGTCGGCGTGTTCCTTTAAGCTTTATTATGGAACACACTCAACTTCGAGTCAAGGCCCGCCCTTCAATAGCATTCACACACTACTATTGGCCAGGCGTCCATGCTTACGCAAGGTAACGTAACCCGATTACTTCAGGTCCTATTCCCTGACCAGTCGGCTATCCTAACCTTAACCACTTGAGGTCAATGCCTAACCCCAACCAATCGATCTGCTTCGTAGGGAGGGACTTGCCTAGAAGTTACGTGGGATCCACAAAAGCCTATATGGTCGGAACAATGGAGCGTCGGAGAAATGGGCAGTCCCCTTCCTCCCACAGTAAAAAGACATGCATGTCAGGTTATTTGGAGCCTCTAAATTGTATGTGTGTGTGGTTGTCAGTTTATATGTTTGTATGTGTTAACCTATGATAGACCGATAACCTCTCCAGGGTGTACCCCACCATCCAGTGTGGGATGGAATAGGCACCAAACCTCTGCAACCTCGCAAAGGATAAATGGCTATGGATACATAGAGACAACTATAATGTTTCTGGTACAGCCTCCATTCTTTTCAACCCCTCAGTTATTCCTCAAATGAGGTTGAGGAGTACTTGTGGTGAAGGAGAAAATACTGTATACATGCGGTTTTTTGGTTTGAAGCTAATTAGCTTTCAGGCTATGCTTACTAAGGAATTCAGTCCTTTACCTAACTGGGTCCTGCCAGACCACAGTGAGTGAAGTGAGGTTTATGGACTTTCCACGTGAGGCTCATTCATATTTTAAGTGAAATCCCAAACGCACCTGTATTGCTTTGTTTAAGTCTGCTTATGTTGATGTTTCATGTTTCCCATAGGCAAGCCCAGAGTTGAGCTGACCTACGACAAGATGTACACAGTAACCAGCCGGCTGACATTCATTGTTAGTAAGGAGGACGATGGTGTACCAGTGGCTTGCATCGTAGATCACCCTGCAGTCAAGGACTTCCAAGCACAGAAATACCTGGAGGTCCAGTGTAAGTACTTCTGCTCGCTAATAAATTACACATCGGCATGGATATTTAAGCTGCATTATGCAAGTTTTTTTTAAATTCTTTTCAAGTGTCTCATCAGCTTACTCAGAAAATTGGACCGCGATAGAGAAGAGTGTTCCATCCCCACTAATTAAATGGCATAAATTTGCTACTTTTTCCCAACTGAAACTTTAGTATATGACATGGATTGCAGTGTCATTGAAGGAAGATCATCTCCATGCACATGAATAAAGGGGGAACATTGGACTGCAATAGAGTAGACTGTTCCATCTCCACTGATTAAATTACATCAATTTCCCACATGTTCCCACTACTGAAACTTGGGAGTGTGGCAATGCCATTAAAGTGAAACGATGAAAATACTGTGCATATACTGTAAATACGAACATCTTCCAAATAAATCTTCTAATGTAAGGTTCACAGTATCGGGTTACCTTTGCACTTCTGTTTAAAAAAAGTAATTTTCTTTTTGCATTTTTTAACCTCTGTCATCATTATGAAGCATCATAAACTGACTGGGTTGCTGTTGGCTTTATATTACAAGACATCTTTCTGTTTTTTGTATTGTCTTCATATGTACAGTATTGTCCGTCATTTGGAGCCACAAATATGTTAAAGCAGTACCCTGCAGTCACATGTTGTCTGATAGTGTACTGCTAGTTGGGGCAAAACCGTGAGCCATAGTTAGTGCCTGCTTTTAGTTTACTGTCCCTGCAGCCAAGATGTTTTGGATTATAACTGTACACTGGCCAGGTGCAGAGAACTATGAGTAAGGTCAGGAATTAAACTCTTGAATATACACAAAAGCAGAATTGTGAAGGTGCTATATACGACAAGCAGAACATTAAAATACAAGTAAACAACTATTTACTAAATAGATAATGGAGTGATGGCGTCCTAAACAGAGAGTGAAGTCACACGCCCTCTATGTGTGTTTGTTTTGGTAGCCTGACAGGCTGCACGTTCACGTTAGTGCATGTGAGTGCATGTGTCTACCCAGGTCGTGCGCATGACCGACCCGGTCATACGGTGGTTACTCCTGATAACACCCCCCCGGGTGCATGAGGCATTCTGGCTCAGCCACCTCCATGTTTGCTTGTGACGTCAGAGGTGAGAGCCGTGTGCAGACTCCGAATGACGTATATAGCACCTTTAAATCTTTGTTAAATTGTGAATTCAATTCTGAACTCTCCCAGATCCCTGTAGACAACTGTTTGCTTATCAACACCTCAGTCTTCTTTGCAAATCTCTTAATGAAAAGAATGGAAGAGAAGACGTGCAATTTCACCAAATGCACCCAAAATGAATTCATCGCACATGCAACTGTAAACCATAATCAAGAAATGATATCTCAATCCCTATGTCAAAGGTACTCTGTAATGATTTAGTTTTTATGATTCAAAGTGAAACAAAGTACAAACTAATAATGTTTATAGAGTAAATAATAAAATATAGAGAACATAAACACAGAGAAAATAAATGTAAACAAATGTAAAACACCATAGCAGACTAAACACAAAAATATTTCAATCAGGAGAGCAACTTCATTGCAGATATGCAAAAGTTTATTGTACATAAGCATAGTGAAATATGCGGAGTCTTTGGCGATTAGACTCCATCGTATAAATAATATTTAAAAGGGGTAGAAGAAACTCTCTAGACACTGGTGATGGTGGAGAAGGAACCCGAAGACCGACCGAAGGAGCTGTCTGCCGGAAGGGGACTCCGGGTGCCTTGGTTGGCGAGACCGGAGGTGGAAGGGGAGGAGGAGGGTTGCACGTTTGCCTGAAAAGACAGCTGACAGCAACGGAGGGAAAACATTTAAAGCAGGATGACATGCTGTGATTGGATCATGAATTTCGTGGCCAGTTCTGATTGGTTTACTGAAAAGTGAACGCCTCTAACCAGCTGAAAAGTTAGGAAGAGAGAGAGTTGATTGAAGTTATTGAAGTCTTCCTGAAAGAAGGTACGCTTAGCTTCATTTGATGAAATATAGCGGTTACAGGTATTACACTTTTAGAAATACCAATTCATGTGTGAGAATTATATATGCACATTTTTCTGTATACACATTATTTGTACATCTGGCCCCAGAAGTGTTATATAACATAATATATATAGTAATAATAATATATATAGTGTTAAATAAGTAAACCCAATCAAATTCTATGTACCTCTGTCATGTGACAAGAAATTAAAATGCTAGGCATTTGTAATGTGGGGTTTTAGATCTTTTCTTTGATGCAAAATGATCAAATTTGTATCACATTATATAGTATTAGTATTTTAGGTCTCTGTAACCTTATTTATTTGGCCTCTGGCATGACCTAGCATTCTGTTAGAAAATTAAACCTCTTCTGTAGCTATCTGACCTTTCCCTGGAAAGCGAGAAGAGGAGATCAGCTCATCTACAGAGGCAGCATGGCATTTTGTTGGCCTCTGATAACAGGGAGCTCACATGGACCCCCCTGACCCCCCCCCCAGCTCACCGCCTCATTGCTTCATGCAGGGGCTGCTGCTGTCATGCTCTGTGCATACTGTAATAGGCAACAAACAGGCAGTCAGTCCTGCACTGCACCTTCTCCCTGATAACTCTGCCATACTGTTTTATATTACATTTGAAATCAGAAAAGGTTTTATTGCCAAAATAAATACACTTATGTGGAATTTGCCTTGATGAAAGGTGCATACATAAACAGACAAACACAGTAAACATTATTTTGAAATAAACAATACATACAGAAAAACAAATATATATATATACACACAAAATTACATAAGAAAAAAGGCTGAATGGGTCCGTGCAACATTTGCAAAGAATATGTAGTATATGCAATGGGCAGATGTAAAGTCCAGGATGAAGGTTAGTGCAAGTGTAGTGACTAGGGGATGGGGGTGATTAAAAGTCAGTGGGGCCCGGGGCCTTCTTCGTGAGGCTTACTGCTCAGGGGAAGAAACAGTTTTTATGGCGTGAGGTTTTGGTCCTAACGGACTGCAGCCTCCTGCCAGAGGGGAGGGGTTCAAACAGTCTGTGTCTAAGGTGTGGTAGGTTAACAGAAGTATATTACTGTTCGTGTGGAACATACAGTACCAGGACAGGTGGTGATTTCAAATATCTGTAAACTGTAATTATTTGTTTAATATGTCCTGCCGAACTGACTGTAGGCCTAATGTTCTGAATGGTTTGGCTTTCCTAAAAATCCACAGTCTACATTTCCCCAATAATTAGGACCAAATTAAACTACATGGTCCTTTCTAAAAACCTTTCTCTAATAATACAGTTACATATCGGTTCCTTTCTAGGAAATGATAAATAAATGAAAGCATACTTTTTTCCTATTACTACACAGTGACAGACTGTGTTTGTTTACTGATTATATATTGTAGTGATAGACGAGGAGATTTACATTTCAATCACTCACTGTGTGGGCAATTTGTGAGCGTAATGGAGTGCATTGTGTAGTAAGAAACAGCAAAAAAGGCCATTGTCAGGGGATAGCATAATTAAATAAGTCTGTAATGTTTATGTGTATAGGCAAAAAGCAAGCTGTTTTTGCTCCGTTGCCTGGTTGGTTTTCCCTTAAGGTCAGCCGGCTGCGGAGAGATGGATAGTGCCGTCTTGAGTGCTTATGAGGTGAGGCACACAATAAAGCAAATAATTCAGTTAGCATAATGATGACGGCACTTTTGCATACTGTAGACACTATTTCATTTCCACTGAAGTGTCAGTATCCAGATCTGGTAGTGCAGTGTGTGTTTTTCCATCAAGCAGAGACAAGAAAGCTCCGACATCACTACTTGAGGCTATCAAAACAAACTTACAGATGCCTGGCGTCCTTCATACTTATGGCTCTGAAATGACAAGGTCAGATGACGTTATGAGCAAAGAAAAGGTTGCAGGATGCCATGTAGTGCCTGTAGAGGAAACAAAACCAAAAGGGTTGCTGTCTAAACCTGTGCATGCCTACTGAGCAGAAGACTTGGCTTTTTGCCCATCTGCTGTCCATCACCAAGACTGAGAGCTGGCCACTGACAGGGTGTGATTTAGACAGATGGATGGCCAGACATGTGCTGTTTGTTGCCGAGAAGGTCGGACAGCAGTGTGAAACTTTACAGCCGGCTTTGAAAACCATAACTCAGACTCCCTGTCTACAGGCTGATTAAAAATGCACGCTGTGCATTTAGGCTATAAAACTGGGAAAAGAACAAGAATAATTTACATCACAATCGGAAAACTGTAATTACACCATTGTGACTCAGCAATCAATCTGGTGTGCGGTGACTCTAGAGGTACATAGCTACAGCATCTAATGTAGGAAAACTTTACATTTTTTGAGTAATTGTCATAATGTGCTGAAAGCATTCAAGTGTGGTCTTCAGGTTAATTGATGTATTGCCAAATTTGTTGGCAATCATTTTAGATAGCCCTGCTGGTGAAACAATAATGATAATGTATAAGTATGACCAAACCCTGATACATTTGGTGAAAAGAAGGCTTCCCCTCATTTATGATTTTTCTTATAGTGGGGTACCTTAAAAGGCGTAAGTTGGAGCAGAACTTTTGTTTTGCTTGTTTTGTCTCAGTCTTAGTTTCAGTACATGGTAACACTGAATTCACTCCCTTACCCAAATGATAGATTGAATAAAACATTACATTTTTGTCCAGAATAAAGGATCATCTTTCACACCAAGATGAGAAAAGGCTTTTGATAACACCTGCAACAGTCAAGGGAATGGGAACAATAGAAAACGCCATGGTTGCAAAGTACCCCACTGATTGTCAAAACAACATTCTTACATTTTCTTCCCAGCTGCCTCAGCTTATCAACAATGTCTTCTGTTTTTTTGTAGCAACTCTATCAGGTAACGTCTTTGGACAAACTCAGGGCTACTTGTGGTTCTGCATTGCACCACATCTATCATTCCTCAAAGCATTGGCTTGTTTTTTTGGTGTTAGATTGATTTTAAATTCCATCAATATTATGCCCAAGGTAGACCCAACACTGCTGAAGAGTTATTTGATGCAATGGAAGATCAGGTTGAGGTTAAGGCAGTAGTAGTAGTAGTAAGTAGATGTTTCTGTAAAAGGAAATTGTTTACATAATGTCAAGTCAAATCCACCCAGACCAATCAAAGTTTGTGTAGCATGAAGCTCAATCGTAATAAATATAATTAAATAAAGTCCCTTTCGGCAACTTCTGACCTCCTCTTTCACTTCAACACTGCTGGGGCAGGTCATGGTTGTTGTTTGTGCACTTAGTGTTGTGTTTCTCTTAAACCTATATAGGGACTATTTATGTTATCATTGTGAGCGGTGTACTGTGTTATTCTGTGTGAAAGTGAAAGCACTGATGAAAAAACAAACTTTATTTAAGTCAATATTGATATAGATTCCATATAAAGCATTTGCCAACATTAGCAAACGAAGGCTACTACAGAACTGGACAAAGTGGGCGGAGCTACAGCACCAGCCACAGCTGGCATAATCCTATCAGCTGTATGATATGATCATATCAGCTATGTAATAATGTGAGGAGTCTGGTTAAAGCTTTAGCGCGTAACCTTTTTTATATTAATGGACATCTGTTTCATTCAAGCCATTGCCAAATGAGTTAATACGAAGCTAATTAAGACTATCAGCTCCTCAAAACTCTCTGTATTTCTCAGTATGACAGAAAATTGTGTCGTCCGGCGACTTTTGCGCGCAGAACATCTAGCAAAGGTAATGACCTCTTCTGAAGAGTCCATCATGTTTTTTTAATCCTCCGTGTCCTCCTTTGCTACTAGCAACTGCGTGGAGGAGGGGTGGGGGTGGTGCGCGATCATCGAAGGCTTGTATCATGTGGACGGACCGAGATTTTTGTTGTCATTACTTAGAAATCCTCATGGGGTCCGCACGGCCCTCGGCTCGCGTCAAAATAGACCCGGCGCGTATCTTCAGCGGAGCGGAGCCGAGAGCCACTTCACGCACGCTTCTGGGACGCGCCATGGCGCATCTGGTGCAATATCAAGCATTGACTTGAACGGCTGCGATTGCTTGCGGGGCCCGCGGCTCCTCCGGAACGCAGGGCAGACGCAAAATACCGGTTATGTTGTCTCAACATTTGACTCTCTGTCTCTGTCTCTCTCTCTCTCCTTTCAGACAAACCAGAGGTAAAGATCGTGGTAGAATTTCCTCAGGGTCTGACCAGGGAAGGAGAGAACCTGGAACTGACGTGTCAGGCCAAAGGCAAACCCCAGTGAGAGACACACACACACACACACACACACACACATTCCTTAGTGTGCACGTGCATATAAGTGTCTGGTTGCACTGGTACGTGGAATAGTGTTGCTGTTTTGTCTTTGCAGTTGAGAAGATAACTTTTGCAGCAGCAAGCAGAGTTGAGAAAAGGTTACATCACATGAGGGTGTACACATTTACAACTCACAATTCCAGCAATCTGACAGAAACAATAGAAAACCATAAACATTTTACCACCCACAGTTCTGCTGTGGAATGTAAGCATATGGGAAACATTAGTAGTACTATAAAAACGTGTATATGAATAGATTTGGACATTGGGTCAAATCAGGTTTAAGTTTTGTCGAATTAGCAATGAAAGCTGGCTTGGATGTGAAATGTCAATGTGGGGAAGACGGGAACGCTGTTGGAACCATTAACTGTAGAACCAGTCCCCTCACTGGGGAGCGGAGATCTCCTCTAATGAGGAGTTGGAGTAAAGCTGATGTATAAAAGGGTTGCCTTGATACAAGTAAATGTCACAGAGAATTAAAAAAAAACTGAAAAAAGAAAGACCTGAGGCCAGACAATTCTGAATGACCATTTCAGTATACATAATTACGTAATTGAATGGCTGCTATTTTCTTTTTCAGGAATTTTGGGTGGATTTGAAACTGGCCTATAATTATGAAACACATCAGAATTACTGTGTGTTATTTTGAGCAGGTGTTTAATTACCACCCCTTTAAAGGGGGAGGACGGAGCAGAAAGGGTCACTAATGATAGTGAGCGGACTGGGTCCTAATATCTAGCAGAAAGACGGTTGAATAAGCAGGGTGTTATTCGTGCAAATTTCCTGAAGGTATCTAGGGAGACTGTGTGAGACTGAGAGAGTGCACAGAAGAAGTTAGATGGTAAACAAAGTTAACATATTGTTGTACACAGAGCTGAGCACAAAGACCAGTATCCAAGTGATGTCCAAAATGAACCTACAGTGGTTTTTATCAGTGTTAATCAGTTCTGTGACGTGTCTGGCCTTAGCATCAGAACGCTCTTGGTTGACACTCATTAGGCTATAATTCCACATGTATCATCTGTAAACCAAGGTCTTGTTTTGTTTAGATGACAATTGTTTTATGATATGAGATGTAATGGAGGGCAAATGAAGCCATTAGGACACTCAGGGGTGAGTAAAGGAATGAGAGTTTCAGGCTATTCAAACATCAGTGCAGTTGGTTCTGTATCATATTAGTTTGTTGACAAGGCAGTTCAAATTTGATCGAGACAAAATAATCATCAGATGAGGCTGGAGCTATGAATATTACATCAGAAACAGAAAGTGATGTGACCAACTTGCGGGTGTGGCATTGCAATTGGTGTTATAAATAAGTAAACTGATAATGAATGACAACCTTAAAGAAATAGGCTTACCCCATTTAAAAACCCAGCTTTGTGGCATCAAACTCTCAGCTGTAGGCTTGAAAGGTGGCTTTGAAAAGTTTTCAGAGGAATACAGCTACAGTAAGCTTGGATTCACAACAGTTGCAATGGATTTTAATGGCAACCCAGTTTCATTGAACAAAAAGTATCAAAACATCCATCAAAACCTTTCAAACCACTTCTACAGAATAACATTGCCAAAATGCATACAGCTGCACACAGTACATAAACAGCTTGTGTTTGGCCCCAGCACAGTTAGCTCTTTTTCAGTCCCGAGTAATGTGGTAGAGCAATTGTCTACCAATCGGAAGGTCGGTGGACCCTGCAGTCTACTTGTCGAAGTGTCCTTGGGCAAAACACTGAACCCTGAAATTCTCCGGATGCTGCGCCAGCATGAGTAGTCATTAAGACTAGAGAAGCGGTATAATAATAATAATAATAATAATTGTATTTATATGGCACTTTTCGAGCTGCTTTCCAGATTAAAAGGTTTACAGGATATGACTTAGGAATCTGGTAATCCCCCCCAATAGTCCAGAATTTTCAGTTAAGAAATCTTTATTGCAGATGAGGCTTAGCAGAGTGTACAGGCATACCTTTGTCTTGTAGGTATTATTTATTTGCATGTTGATCTGAAAAGGGAGGAACAACATACAGGGAAAGGAAACATAATACAAACCATTAAAGCAGTCATTATAAAGAACTGAATGAAAAAAACACCGCTATGGGTAGCACTGCCATAAGGTGGGATCACAAGACCACAATGGTGCCAGCTAACCACACTAAATGATCCCACTAAAGAGAATAGTTGACAGCTAGGCAGCAATTACCAATAAAGATGTATATAACTAGACAATAAGATACTAAGAACATTACTACAGGCTGAATACTCCAAATACTAATCTAGAGGCATATTAACTGACAAAATGTACAGACTACATATGAATGCAGCAATACAATATGTTTACAATGAGAAATAACAGAACAGAGGTGCATTGAATGCAATTACATTAAGCACAGGCTCGACACATATGGAAGCTAACACTGCACACACTTATTTGCTGTTAAGTGGGCCCAATTAGCATGACCAGCATTAGCAAAACTGGAAATGAGCAGGAATTAACTAAAAATTGATGATTATACACAAAACCATATTAATTTGAGACTTAAAGTAAACACTTCAATGGATGTGCACAGCAGTCAGAAACAAAAGTATTAACACCCTTTTTTTATTTTACTGAAACTATCAAAGCTCTCCAGATCTTGTGAACTGCTTGGGCGGATGGAATATACTACTCTAAGAGTGGGGCAGAACAAACCACTTTAAAAAATGGGAGAGAAGAGTCAAAGTGGTGCTGGCCTTTTTAACACTTAAACTAATCTGAAATGTAATTTTTAACCCTAAATCAAAGCAAGACATATTGTTAGTCTGTGTGTGCCTAAAACACTCTATGATTCACTGAAGGGTAGAAAAACACGCAAACACACACACACACACACACACACACACACACACACACACACACACACACACACACCAAACCAAACACTGTGTACTTTAGTAGTCTCCATACTTGGCATTGAGACAAGCTCACTACTCGTATTCATTTTTATAAAGATGAAAACACAATCAATACAGTGAGCCAGGAATTGGAAGTCATTTTCATTAGAGCTGCTGAGAGTTGTGCAGTCATTACCAGCAGATAGCACGGGGGGGCCCCGGCTCCAGGCAGACATTTGTATTCTAGACGCCTGCCCTTCCTCTCTCCTTGCAGCCCCATCTTACCTCTTTCGTCCGTCTCTGTCTATCTTCCTCATCTGGATTCACTTTACGCCCTCTCACAACATCCCATCCACCTATAGAAACTATTTAGTTCTAGGTCATGTCTCTCACTCCATCATCTTTATATATTTAATAGTTATTTACATTTCATTTCATCTGGAAAGCACTTGAAATAGACACAGCACTCTCTCTTTCGAGCCGTTCACCACACCCATTAAATACACATGGGATTTGTTTGTTTTTGCTTTTGAACTCCAACTGCTATTTCATTTTCTTTTCCTAGATTTTTTACATCATCTTTTTGTCTCTTCTCCTATTTGCTTGCTCCCTCCACACCAAATGTTTTCAAATGGAAGGAAATAAGTTAAAACACCGCAAAAAAATACAACAACAGAAAGCATCAGCACACACTCAGGGGAAATAACAATAGCTGGCAGTGGCCATTGGAAGTTGCGGCAGCAAAATAGAGGTGTTTTGTCTTGTTTTTTTTTCTCTTCACCCTCGGTGCTCTGAGCTCATTGTCATAAAAATGGAATCTGTTACCCTGCTATAAACCTCAGTCAAAGTAGAAAATAGAACAAATACAGACGCTTGGTAGGCGCCCACCTACACAGCAACACTCATTAGTATACGAGCGTGGAAAGCCTGCAATTTCAAGACAAAGCTGCTTCACTGTTATTGTTGCTCTTAGCTGTACATAAGTCTTGTTTTTCATGTCCTAACTCTCTTTGATTAGCCTTTTTTACTAGGAAACAATTGCTTAAAAATATATATTAAAAATGAGGTTTATTTGTTAATCTTAAGGACTACAATCTTTGGGCAACTGTTAACAAATGTGGGAAACATTCTCGTGTATTGTTATCATGTAGTGAACCCCAAACTGATGTGTACTATATTAGGGGAATAGCCCCATTTTATTTGTGACTGAATAGAATTATGGGTATATAGTACTGATAGAGAGAGAACTCTTCTTGGTGGTTCAAGGATGCTCCGACATCCCAAAATTTGAGTCCCAAGATGCATTGGGGGCGGCTGTGGCTCAGGTGAAGTAGCGGTCGCCTACCAATCGGAAGGTTGGGGGTTTGATCCCTGGCCCTGCAGTCCCCTGTCGAAGTGTCCTTGGGCAAGACACTGAACCCTGAGTTGCTCCCGATGCTGCGCCATTGGTGTGTAAATGTTTATCTGATGAGCAGGTGGCACCTTGTGCAGCACCCTCCGCCACAGTGTGTGAATGTGAAAGCACTTTGAGTAGCGGTTAAGACTAGAAAAGTGGTATATAAATACAGTCCATTTACATACATAAAATGAGAAACTCATACTTAGATAAACAATACACAAACATGATGTTATGACGAGGGTAAAAGAATTTGGCTTTTTACATCAAGAAGTTATATACTGACAGGGCTCGACATTAAGGCTTGTCCGCTTGTACGGGAGAAGTGGATTTTTTTGTAGGGCAAGTGGACGAGAAACTTACTTGCCCCACTGGACAAGTTAAAACTCAAACAAAATAAAATGCCATGTTACTTTACATTATGTGCCACTCATTACGTCTAATTTACTGATTTTATTTTACCGATTTGAAACGAATACATTTTTTTCCCCACAATCTGTCGAACCTGTGTCCAACTCAGAATGCTTTGATTGGCCAATCGGGAGTCGGTCCAAGTAATAATCACCCGTGGTTTAAACATACATTTTTACCTGCCTCAGAAGAACAGTGGTGGAGACTGGAGTGGAGATTGAAGTTTCTTCAGGCTCCGCAGCCCGGCCAAGTGCCAGGGAAAGCACCAAGAACAATTAACCTTACAACAACAGCACCATACGAGTTAAAAAGGGAAAGAAAATGTGTGAACGGTTGGAGAGATGAATTCGATTGGGTGCGTTATGAAGAAGGAGTAATGTTCTGTGGCGTCTGCCGGGGGGCAGCCCAATTTGGCTGACAAGTGACGTTAGCTAGCTAGCGTCGGCAGCTGTGTAACTAGCCAGCATTAGCAGCATTTGTATCGGTTAAATGTACGTAGTTAAATGTCAGCTAATATTCAACTGTAAAGTAGCTACACCTTTTAAAAGACCCCTTGGTAAATCAGCCTCTGCCGTGTAGAAAGTGAAATTGTAGAAAAAGGAAGAAAAAAAAAAACGGACAAGTGACTTTTGTGCATAGACAAATGAAACGTTAATGTACTTGTCCAAAGGACAAGTGCCTCAAAAAGTTAATGTCAAGCCCTGATTGATATTAAAAGTAAGGTTACTCCTATTGATTTTGATAAACTTTTCTCTTGTGCCACCCTTATGATACAATTTCCTCAAACACAGGATATTGTGTCATGTAATTAGAAAATTGGCGCAACACGTGCTGAGGACGTCCATGTTTCCCAGAGGAAGAAAGCTTATTACCATTTATCGAATTTTACATTTTAGCCTTTATTAGTGGTAGTGGCCTAAGACTAGCAGAAATTATCCATATGTTTTTCACTCTACAGTTTGCTACTATGGGGTGTAATGAACATTGCAGATATAGGGCAGTTCTTTAGACTTTTATTGGGTGACTAAAAGGATCACATCATCTTTAGCTTTTATTCTCAGTGTTTGAATGCCTGTCCCATCCATGGGATCCTACTGATGCTCTGTTTCTTTTTTTTTTTTCAGGCCACAGCGGGTGAACTGGGTGAAAGTAGATGACGATGTGCCATCCCATGCTGTCATCACCGGCGGTGATCTTTACATTGAAAACCTAAACAAGTCCTACAACGGAACCTACCGCTGTGTGGCCTCCAACACAGTCGGGGAGTCTTTCGACGACTACATCCTCTACGTCTATGGTACGCTGGTCTAACACTTACCCTCCATCAAATCACTCTCTCTCTTTCTACTTCTATCTCTATATCTGCTTTTTTTTCTCTCAGATATTGTCCTAGGAACCTAAACACCAGCATCATTTATATGTAGACTGATGATATTTACAACATTGGTGAGTTATTGGCACTGGTGTTCATTGCTAGCAGCTATAGCACACTAAATGCTAAAACCATTAGCATAAACCAAGGTATGCAGACTATCTTTTAAATAAGTGTGTTTTACAGGTGCAGTATACTTTTAATCCCTCTCTGTTTCCAACTCCACTGTGGATATGGCCAATACCAAAAGCTTGTCGCTTCGCTCTGTCCACTTTGTTGCCTTTCTGCCCTGCACATGGGATCCAGAAAAAAGGGGTTCTGAGGCTGCATTAAGAATAATAGATAAACAATGCAGGAAAACTGTTTTGGCCTCTGATAAGCGTGCAAACTCATTATCATTATCACTCAAACTGCATTATAGTTCATCTTTTCACCAGTGCCTGAAGCAGCACACCCACACCAAAGCAGCTCCTTGAGATGTTTTTAACACAATGCTATTTTCGCTACCAAAGAGGAGGTCATGTCCTCAGTATTGTGTGTCTCTCTCTGTATTGTTTGGTTGTTTTAATGATCTAAAGAGGAGTTTACATTCTGCATTTACATACACATTTTACATTGTGGATTTTGAAGACTGGTTCTGACCACTTTCAGACAAAAATGTAAGAAAGGGATTGAGTGTTAAAGTTAAAACCCAGCAGTGTGAAGAGGGCCTTGAAACAACATTTAGACTGTTGGGTAATCTTTTAACCTGCCGCCACCTAATTCTGCTAGCTTTCTTTATTTCTTTGGCTTTCTGTTGAAGCATCGTCCTCTATGTCTCCATGGTTTTCCCTCATCCTCATAAGCATTTTCTCACTTGCTTGTATACTGTTGATACCAGTAACATTTTCTCTCTGAGAAGGGCATTACAATCCAATGTGCTCATTTTCCTCTGGCCAAACTTACTTCACTATCACTTTTGGTAGACCCTGAGCCTGCAGAGCAATGATTTGGCTGCTATTGTCACAGGGAATTAGCAGAGTGAAAAGACTTTTTTTTTATGTAGCGGGGGAAAAGGGACTCTCAATGGCTGATGGACACCAGCTGAATGGATGTTATTTACAGCAGAGCGACTTGCTGTGCTAATGATGAGTGCAATAAAACAACAGAGGTACAGTTGAAAACCAGTAAAGAGCGTACGGCCACCCGCTATATTACAGCTGTTAGTCTATACTAAGTGCAGTGTAAGCCTCTGTGTGTGTATATTCTTCTGGTTCTATCTTTTTGAGAATCAGTATGACACATACATCTTTGAATTGAAGACAATTTCCTTCTTTAAGAATTAGTCTGCAATTCAGCAAAAGGATTTAGGTTTAGTGCTAAGATCAGGATTATTTCTATTGCTAAGCAAAGGGGTGAACAACTTCAACTTAGTTTAGGATTAAAAGTGGAGTATTAAAATCCGAAGCGAGACGTGTGTGTGTGTGTGTGTGCATGCAAATGAGTTTATAATCAGATCAACTACAGGACACATAAAAGACCATCGATAAGAGCAGTCATTTTACATTAAGCCACGTTCTTGCTCACATTTGTACAATACATTACACACAACTTTGCATGAATTTTCTGGTAATTGTTGCAGGCTTTTTGTACGTCTCTCTCCCCGGGCCTAAACAACAAAATCCCATGATGAGGGATGCAAGGCGCCCCTCTCTCAACCACCCACACACCCCCCCCCATGATGAGAGAAAGACAAAGATAAACACGGTAATGCAACATGTGGGCAACTAAAAGCCTTGCACAAAATAATAAAATAAAAAAACAGCCACCATTAAAACCACAGAAGGCCTCCATCCTTTTAGAGCTAGTCTTTTGATGACTTTGATGTGTCGGTGGCTCCCACACTACTAATGTTGACTGTAATTGAACAGAAAATCATGCCAAACCTTCGCCTTACTAATGGGAAGACAGGATGTTGTGGCCGAGCTGTCAGAGGCTGATTCTCCCATTACGTTCCAGACCTCCCACCACCACACACATCACCTGTAGTCGACCATTTACTTTAACAGAAGCTGGGAGGAGGGCATGTATGATACAGACACACACTTCCAAGTAGGAAATCAGAAAAGCAGCAGGGGCGGCAGCATGTTCAATCATACAGTGGTGAAATTAAGCATCTGGTTCTGGTCAAGTGAATTATAGACCAGCCATTTGCTTTTAGAGTGCTTTCCATGAAAATAGAATAAGAGTAGGATGGACATTTCCATTCAAATCAACATAGCTGGATGGTCAGAAGGGCGGACATTTTTATGTGTACCATTGCAAATAATTGTGACTGTTGTAGTTGGCTAAGTCATTCTATTTCTGTAGTCGATGCACAGTGCTGAGCGCCATTTTCTTTTAGATTAGTCCAAATGACCACGGCAAACAGTTCAATATCCGTTCTACTCTCATTCTATTTCTATAGTGCTTTCACAGACAATGCAGTTGTTTTAAACAAACTCTGAAGCGTTTGCTGTAAATTATGGTTTATTTGGGCTGGTATGAAAGCAGTCAATGGAACTCTGGTGCTGACTAAACAACCAGACCAAGACTGCCTGAAAATCTGATCGGCTTCCAGGTGTGGTTTATTCAAGGATTGAAAGCAAAACGAAATACCCACAGAATTTTCTGAAAGTAGATATAGTTAAGAACTAATAATTCCACCAGCTGATTGTCAACTGTGTATTTATACAATACCCCCATACAAAGTGAGTGAAACACGTGAAACTTTGTGACCACTCCACTCAGTAACCAAACTAAATCTAACCCTTGGACTGAAAAATAAAGACACACTAATTGTAGTCCTTAAAAGTTAACCACCATACCTTCAGGCTATATCAGAAAAAAACATCTAGTTCAAATGCAGCAAGCAAGGTAAGGAAGAATCCAAAAATGATAAAATCCACCCAACAGATTTAATGCATCACCCCAAAAGCTGCCATGAAATAAACAGAGATGTTTACATGTCTTTTATGTTAAGATTTAATTTTCTTCATTAAAAAGTAAAAAACCAGCGACAATATCAACGCAAGCTCCCAAACTGTACATTACAGCTGTCTAATGTAATGATAAAGTCCACATGGCGGTATCACTCCCCCTGTTTGACAGCCAGAACAAACGCAGCTATGGCCAGCATCTCCTCTAATACATCTGGTTTTCGAGTATTGTGACCCTAAGTGATGGAGAGCACAGTGAGAGTGGCTGACACTAACAATGTTAACAGCGAAAAGAATGCAGTATGTACTGCTCTAACTCTCACTGCCGCTCTTACTTCGCAGGGTATGAAAACACAACCATCAGGGTTTTCCTCTCGCAGTCGAGTGAGACCAAGCGCCGAGGGGTTTTAAGTTGTTTACAGGCTGTTGCTTACCCAATAACTGAGTTCTCTTCCTCCCTGCTCCTTCACCAGCACTGGCTTTATTGCACACCAGCAGCATGTTTAGTGACCCTGTTGCTCTCTGTCGCCTTCCTATTTACTTTACACTTCTTCTCCATTGAAGCACATGGGAGTTTCTCCACAACTCACTGTTAGCTTTTTAAGTGGCATCTAACATTTATTCCAGAAGTGCAAAGTGTCCCGGAACATACTATTCAAGCTGCAAGCGCTCTTAGTTTGCTGATATTGCACTTGAGTGGAAGTGCAATTGCTGGTGTAAAATGTTTTGAGGAGGAAAAGTAATTCATCACTACCAAAACAAATTTGCAGGGAACTTATGTTTTGTAATTCAGTCTCTTATAAAACACTTGGATTTCTCTTTCCCGTATTAATTTATGACATTGCAGTGGTAATTTGGGGGAAGATTCTATAACTTTAGATCCCAACATGCATATGGAAGGATTATATCACAGTGGTTGTGATTTTGAATTTCACGTATTTGATTGCACTCAAAATGGACACCAAAGGTCTAGGTCTGTATGAAATACATTTAAGCAGTACGAGTTATAGTTTTTGAATTATCTGCCTCAGTGTGACAAGACGGTCAGTGGAGCTTTCATTGACGAAAATGTTATTTATCCTCATTCTCTCTTGAGCCAAAACGCAAACGCAGAGTATTTTGAAACTGCAATTTCGGAGTCATTTTATTTATTTTTTCGTACAGTAAGGGGTCATTCTTATTGTAAATCAGGCCTCATATGCCACTAAGGGTTCTAAAATGTACATGAGGTCCAACCTTATACCAAATTACCAACTTACTTTCAAACAAAAACAATACATCAAAAACTAAAATCTGCAGGGAGTATTTGAATGATACATTTGTTATCGTTACGTTATATGTGTTACTTTTTTAGGCCTTTCGTAACTTCTCACTGGAAAGATCAAATTAAAGGTGAGAGTTCCAAGACACACAATAGGCCAATATTTTATACACTTTTACACAACATTGGCCTCCACAAATGTCACTTTGAGTCAAGGTAAAGCCTCTCATCATAGCAGCTGTCAAGAGTCACTGGTTCGGATTATACAGGGGCCAAGGACACATCCTGAAGGGGACATGGAAAGCGTACACAAACTAAATACAGAAAAAATGGAAGAAACCATGGGAAGGATCAGATATAGTTAACCCTTGCAGTGCTAAGAGGCAGTAAATGGATACAAAGCCAATCAATATTACAGTTAGATGTAGGGACACATACTTTCTGATGAGATAACAGCATTACACAAAGTTCGCGTCCGGCAGGATTTAGAGTCACACTACACTATAAAATACTTTATTATGCAACACTATACTATACTATACTATATTATACTGCAGTGCAATGTTTGAGTAGACTTTGGCTGTGTTTCATTTGTGGTTCAACATGCACTTGACCTCTGGAGAATCCCCGCCGCCATCTTAAGTCGTTCCTACTGTCTGAAAAACTGAAGTGAACTTGGTGTGTTTGACCCCCGGAGGGCGGAGAGAGCGAGTGAACAACGATGGTGGATATCACCCACAATGCATGCAGCTATGGATTTGGTGCAAGAAAATACATCCACGGCAGTGATGTACAACCGCCAAAATTCCTGTTGCTGACCACCGAAGAAGGAGAAGATGAATAAATTGAATAAATACATTTCAACTTTTTTGTTGACAAACGTGTGATATAAATAATGTCAATTCATATTTCTGTTTTCATTTACTTTATAGTTGTATCTGTGATATCTTTATTTCCAACATTATCTGTAAATGCATGGAAAAATTCTGTTTTTGCGAGATGTAAGCATTATGATAAATCATGATGCAGGTCACAAACTTTCTAAATCAGAAACTCATGCAGCCGATTACCAAACCTCATTGAAATTAGTCTGCAGGCATTTATGACATGTAAAAAGCAGTAATACTTTTTTTTATAAATAATAGTGTAAAGCACCTTTCATACAAGAAATACTTTACAATAAGGAAATTGCATGACATAAGCAGACATAGAATGGACATAAAAACGGGGATAGAATGCCATCATTAATAGAAACTAAGATCGGAAAAAAATGCACTTGAAGCAGTAGGGCTTAGCCTACAACTGGCGGTCGATCCGTATAGTTTGGGCTGAAAGTGAACGAGGGCAGGTGCATTCCATTTAAATTCCCCGCTCCTCCCCCTGCCCACTTTCCCTCTGCTCTCCATGTGGCCTCTGTGCGACGTACTGTATGCTATGACGTCATACCCAGGGCTGAAGGGAGGCATGTTGAAACACTAATGAAACGCAGCCTTTGTCCACAGCCTAAGCATTAGTTTCCATTTAATGAAAGTTAAGTCATTGTCATTATGTGGCACAGTTTAGAATAAAGTTCTGTTGGTTTATGGGTGTAACAATGTATTTTTCCCCCCCCCCACGTATCATCAATTTCTCTGTGGTGGAGGTAGTTTTTTTTTTTTTAGGTTTTTCATATTGTTGATGTGCATGATGACTGGCACTGTGCAGATATGGAGTGTTTCTCTCATCCGGTGCTCATGTGGAGTTCTTTTACTCACCGGCTTCAGCAGGAATGATTCCTGTCAAGCCGTGCCGCAGAGCATCATGCAGCCTATGCTCCATTCGTTTAGACCAGAAACACTGATCCATAAGCCTCGTCAGTAAACAAGGCCCAGAAACAAATTATGCCTGTCACATTTGAAAGTCAATAAGCTCCAGTGTTCTTTGATACATTGCACAGGCTAAGCACAAAAAAAAAAAAAAAGTGTATTTAGAAAATCGTCTTTCTTTTAATCTTCTTTTTTAATCTTTTTTTTCCTGCTATATTTTTAATGAGTTGTTGACACTGATGAGCCCAAACATCTGCTGGACCCTCACAGTTCATGATGGGATAAAACCAATTAGACAGCACCACCCCCGAGCTGGAGTTTTGTGGCTCTCAAGCATGTGTGAAACTCATCAGCTCAGGCTTCATCTGCCAGCCGACTTCCCAATGGATCATTTCTCCCCGCCTTTGTCTGCACATTGATGTGTACAGTACAGCCTTTTGCATTGTCAAGGTTGTCTTTAAAAGAACAGCATTGTTGATAGATTAAAAAACACACGGTACATCAATAGATTTTGCATACCGCTCCAAAGCAACTGAAGGCCTTCATTACCATTTTAAAATTAGCTTCAGTCAGAGTTCTGAGGGGCTAACCTGACCTCTCTGCCTTGTATTTGAATGACTTGATACATTTTTCTTCAAGTTCATAGAATAGATGATTTTCTAAACGAACAATTGTGAACAGATTTGTGCAGTAACTATCAACAACTTCTGCCCTCAGGGAAGACTACTTTTCAGTGATAAACAACCTCTGTACCCTGAGGGAAGACATCCTGCACCTCTATAAACAGCATTATTTTATTATCTCTTTAATGTGACTGCGAGATGTATTGCATTTTCGATTTGCAGTGATTTCCTAGTGAAAATACCTTCACTTGGAACATCAAGAATTACTGGTGTCCATTTGTGGTTTGTCATTACAGTAATGCAATGACAATAAATGTGACAAAAGACTGTTAATGCAGAAAAGTAATCATGGTGCTACCCCCCCTTTAATACAGCTTTCTGAGAAAACAGAAACAGTTTTTAGCACCCACATTGTGCTGCTTGTTCAGTTGCAGTTAATAATGGAACTCAGCACTTTTCTAAACCATATAAAGTACATATATCCCATAAAAACTAACTTATAGGAGTATTTACGCGGGGCGTTCGTACAGCCGGGCAGGAAGTGAAAGAGCGAGCGCATCCAGTCAGTTTACCAAAAGACACCCCCCGATATCGTTTATGTCTCCTCTACAACACCACGGACAACGAGAGATTCATCTCGGAAGTGGAAAAACATAATAGACATCACAAATCCCTTTTATCAGGACAATGCCAAGACATGGAGTTTAATTGCAGGAGTGCTTAGAGTGGAAGGTAGATACTAGTTCTATAAAGTACTTATAGAAACAATAAAATCTGCGAGTCGGGCAGGCAAGACGCTCCGCTTCTGAGACGCGTGTGTTTTCCTACAGGTCTCTATGAGGTGAATCAAAAGTAAGGCAGGGAAACAGCACATCCTCTGTCTGCTGGTCTTCCCTCTCTTCCCCCTTCTCTGTCCATACACATTTCCTTTTCTTGCCTTCTTATAACATCTTATTTCATTAAAGTGTGGACAATCCTTCCTCCTTATCGACAGCTAGGCCTAACTTGTTTTTTCAGTACCTTTTAATAACCCCAAAAGATGTTTCAGTCCATTCCCAGGCAATCAGAGCAGGTTGGGAGGTCTTTAACCAAGCAGCACTGCCGGCGGCTTCATATCAGTGCAGCCCTGCCACTGCAACAAGGAAAATGTCACTTTTGATATCTCCCCCTGGTCATTGTGAGGGCGGGGAGTCTAACCCGGATAATGAAGTAAAAAAGGAAAAGCTGTGGGAGGAAAAATGGTCTCTGGTCAAAGTCTGTGTACTCAACAATTTTGCTTGATGCTTTTTTTTTTTTTTATTTGTTTTGTGTGTGTATTATTTCCCTCCTGTTTTTCATTCATTGTATAATTATGTTAGAGTTTATACTTCAGATTTTGCTTTTTTTGTTGCCCGTATCCTCACCAACGTTGTACTCTTCTCCTTGGAGATATTAGGAATGCACAGACACGTTTGTTTGTCAAGATAGCTCAGTGCATAACAACGACAGCATAAGTACAACAGCAGCATGTGTTACTGATTAGACATTTAATCACTTCTAACAACTGTGTGCTCGCTATTGTCAGTATTACATGTCGTGGATTGTAGCCCGTGAATAGGCATAAAAGGAGGAAAAGTTCCCAACAAAATCTTTGATCAGCTCAGTCGATGCAAGAGCAGATGATGTGTTGCAGTGCCATCATTGTGTGTGCTATATTTAATGCACTGCCATTGCCAATTCATCAAAAGGTCTGCAGCCGAACTTAAAGTGACACACGCACGGTGACACACAATGAGCTGTTGGTCATATATCAACCGGCGATAACATTTTTTCAAACTGACTTTACTTTATCTTCATTGCTTTTTATACTCATTTGTTCCCCCCGTGTTTGTCATGTATTTGTCCTCTCATCCAGATGCTCCCACCACTACCCCTATACCCACCACAGCCACAACCACTACCACCACCATCACCACCACCACCATCATCTCCTTCCCTGAAGCCAATCAAGGTACAGTATCACCCTCACACAACTGGTTTATCTTTTTTTTGTGTGTGTGTGTGTGTGTGTGTGTGTGTGTGTGTGTGTGTGTGTGTGCTCCCTTATCCTCCGCACAGCCTTGAATCACTCCATATAACTCCATCTTCGTGCCACAATGGAAGTCATATTCATATGCGTGTTCCTTTATCCAGAGGTTAAGGTTACCCATTTTCTTTCATCATGAATCATTTATTTTTTAAAAGCTTTACAGTTCATTCCAAATTCTCTCCGTTATTAAACAGATTAAAAAATAATGCCTGAGGCTGCAAAAATAATTCAACTTTCCATTCACTCATACTGAGAAAGCTACAAAAAACATAAACTAGTAAGTGGATCTTATGTTGCAATTATTTAGTCACACATACTAAAGCCAAGGTCAAGAATAACTTTCATGCTCAAGATTAGTTCAACATTTTGGCAAGTGTGCTTTTTAACAGAAGTTCAAATCCAAGAAGAAGATCAATAGAATTCTCATGTCCGCATGTTATATTTGAACTTTTGACAGATGGCCAGATGTTTCCCCGTTTCCAATCTTTCCTTAATGCTAAGCTAAGCTAATCATGTCCTAACTCCAGCAAGAACGAATTCTTAATATATATTTACATATTTGTTTAGGTTATCGTGTCTTTACAGTGCTCGACTGCACAGAGTGATGTGCCTCCACGAGCTTTTCTACTTTTTAACTGAATGTGTGGGTGTTGGGTTAAGAGGATAAATAGTAGACCAAGGCAGAGCTTGCGTTGCTTGGCTGTCAATACAACCTGGCGGCCGTAAATACTGTTCATTCACTGCTTTGTTCCCCAAATCCTTCCAAAAAAAGCCTGTTTTTTTTTTTTCTTTTCTTTTTTTTTCGAAGAAATACATTCATTACAATTGTAAATAGCAGTGTGATATCCCCTGACCTGGCATGATTTGAAAAGCAAACAAATAGAAGGTTATGAATGATGAACCATGGATACTATGATAATCGTGTGAGTTGGATAATTGTTCTATAACATTTAGTCACTGCAGACACAAGAATTGGCTTTTATATGTAACACATCACTCATTCATAAAGTTCATTATGGATCATACGCTAGGTGGGTTGTGGGAAGAGGGTAGCAGTGGGGATGAACAATATCTGACATGAGCACTTGGAAATTAGGCCCTTTTCGAATAAGCACATTTTATCTAGCTCTTACAGAAACAGAACTCGGGGCTATTGTGAGTATAAATCTCCAAAGGGTGTAGATAGAAAACATCACGTTATGCTTCAACTCAGAAATCAGCCTCAGCTCCAAATGCAATCAAAGCCTCTCTGACAGACCGCTCAATTGGAACAAATCTCACAAGGCTGGCAGAAATCACAGGCATTGTGCTTGAGTATGCCATCTGATTGGATTAAAGAGAATTCCTACCTATGCAGGCTGATTGCTCCTTTGCCTCAGCTCAAGGATGCTAGAGTCTGCACAGGCCTGTTCTGTAATAGCTGTTCTGACTGATTCACAGTCGGATCTCTGCTGATTATTCCTAATGTGCCTGCTGAGAATAATAAGGTTACTTTCAAGGTAAATAATAACACTAAAGATTTACATAGCAAAAGTTGAATTCCTAAGCAATAAAATGCATTTTTGCTCAATATGACTCACTCACATGTTTTGCTGCTACAACCTTATTTGGTCTTGTATGACCAGAAGTTTAAAATTTAAGATGACGGTGCTACTTGGATTATATCCATTAAATGCAATTGCTGTTTGTGGCCACAGGGCCCACTGTTCATAAACTCTTCCATTGTCTCATTTTAACTCCTGCATTTGGCAAAACAGATTCGCAAAAATTCACTTCTTAGCATCCGATGGGGAGAGAAACATGAGTTTCTTTGTGCAATGAGAATTAATACCAACATGTGAGGTGCAATTACGTTCAGTTTTACCCACAACCAAAAAAGGTTTAGATATCTAGCTGTTTGCCTGTCTGATCTGACTGCTTATGTTTCTTGTCGAACTAAAATCTGGCAGTGTTTCTGTGGTCCTGGATGTAAAGTATTACTTTGCCAAGTGCAATGTTATCATAACCAATAGAAATTATGGTCAAAATTACATAAGTAAGACCCAAGTGTTAATGAATGTTCCAGTAACTCTAACTACTAGCTCTAATTGTTCAACGCTTGAGCATGGAATTCATTCTGAACAAACCAAAACATATAAATACAAGACACAAAGTATTTCACTTCAAGAAAAAGCAAAATAACGAAATACTCTTAAATAAATACTCTTGTCCGAAAAGGAGTAGGAACCAAATTTCAAAGGCTTATTTCAAGCCCAAATCCACTTCAGCCACACCTCGCAGTCTTCACAAGCAAGTATGGAACATTGGTCATGTAAAATCAATTTGTTGTTCTTGGTCATGTATGCTAGCTCTGACTCTGCCTTCTACTCTACAACCACCTCCATGCTTACAAACGTAAGTAAAATACAAAAAATCACCGTTGAGTGTGTGTGCAAGTTGTCTCAGTCCCCCTGTGAACAGGACTTACGTTGAGATGTGTCGGCTCCACCTGACAAAGCAAACTTCAATGCCAATATTTTAAGGTTGAAACAACACTCTTACAGTTTTTGTCAGATGTCCACTCTTTGCTTTCAACTATCAGGGTTATTCCATTATTACTGTGTATATAGATTAAAGACAGCAGACTCATATGGACATAAGACACTCCAGTGCCAGTTGATTTAATTTACCCACAACGTGCTGCCCACTGCCAAATTAATCTATCAGACTGGAACTGATTTTTTTTTTTTTTTTTTTTATCAGTTGCCATTAGAGGGAAGAAAATTGAGCATTTAAAAAAATCTATTAGAGCCCCAACACATGGCACTTAAAGGCTGGGCAGCATTTAGAAAGAGACATGGGGAAATAACTAAACTGTTATTTTCACTACTTATAAATGGAGATATCTTGCTGACCAGCTTGTACAATTAGGAAATATTATTCATTTACATTTACAGTCTCTTGTTATTTTTTATATCTCTCTACATCTATCAGAAACTGAATGTTCAGCTTCTCCTCTCTATACTTTCTTTTCCGGTGTGCTTTGCTGTCCAATTTTTGTTTTCCGCCATTTCTGTGTTCTGTCTGTGTGGAAGAAAGATTTTCCTTGAAAAGCAACATTTTGTACTGAACGCTCTCCTCAGGAGCAGCAGTCTATTATGTTTTTAGCGGTAGTCAGGGCCAACAGGAGGTCTTTTGCGAAACACAAGCCGACCCAAAAAGTACAAATCGGTGCTGTCTTTGTAGGGATTCAACATTCATCCTCCCACATAATCTATTTTTGTCGTTACCTCACCTCTCTCTCCCCCATTAACACAATATGGCTAATCGTTCTCTAATCTAATTCAACACATCGCCGAATGAACAATGCCACTTAATCCCTGAATGAAGAAAATAGATAATACCTGTGTACCTTGTGCAAAAAAAAAACAATCAGGCGGCAGGCTAGCACTACTTTTAATTGATGAAGGACCATAAACGGTGCTGACAACCAATTCATTTAACCCACACTATAGACAGGAGAACAAAACAGGCGAGGGAAGGGGAGAGAAACAAATATCTATTACGTTTGCCTGGGTCTTAAATTACACAAACACCATCTGGTGAAGTGACTTTAGAATTTTATGAATTTAGATGTGCCTCCAGCTCACATTCTCTAGACTAACACATGCACACAATGTGCCAGATAATGTGTGATATTGTTCCCACTTTGCTTCGTTTGATTCCTTGTCCATTTTGAAATTGGAGCAGCCAGCTATAACTAATTTGATTAAGGTCAATAGCAACACAATAAGTGCTAAATGACATAGAGCCCTAAGACAGCATCGATGATATTATAGCTCTCAGGCATCATGGGAAACACTAGTCTGGAGCCCAACACATCTTCTTAATGTGGAGGTATATTGTCTTGTAGAGGTATTACTGCGCTCCACAACGACCAAAAGGAGATGAAACTCGTAAACAAGGGCCAGGAGGTAATCAGCTGGCTGCACAATATCTTAAAGGTACCACCAGTAAAGACAGATTTCCAACCATTCGGCTCTGTATTTACACATATACTCATATTTACACTACCTTACAGCTCCTAGACTGCATGTAGTGTGTTAAAATGTTTTCAAAGAACTGCAAAAATTGTGCGTATAAATCTTGTATTCGACAGTTTCTTTTATTTTTTTAACTCTTTGTAGTCATAGGTTCCTAGGCACAGCGGTACTTTGAGGTAAATGCTAACTTCAGCATTCTAACATGCTCACACTGACAATGTTTACATGCTGGTATGGTATGATGTTTAACATGTTTAACGTGCAACATTCGCAGTACAGCTGAAGCTGATCAGAATGTCATTAGTTTTGGATGTATGTGATCATAAACCAAAGTATTGGACAAATGAAAAAAAATTGACCTGATGGTGGTGCAAGATGAAAAGTCAAAAGTTATTACATTTGATTGTGAGGTGGACATGAATATCTGTACCGAATGTCATCGCCACCCATCCAGAATCTTTTTCAAGGATTTGAGTTTGGAGGTGGTCAGACTTATTGATCGAGATTGCCATCCTTAAAGGTGCTGTAGGTAGGATTGGGAAGATCCAGGATTTAGCCAAACAATTTGAACATCAACACCTTTGAACAAACGTTCTCCTAAGCCCCTCCCTCCACAAGGGAGAATGAATGTGTGTGCATGAGCAGTGATTGACACGCCCCCCCCGGCCATGATTGGTGCCTCTGAACAGGGAGCTGTGGATGTTTGCAAATCGCACTACAGGCTGTAGGTGGTGCCAGAGGAGCCAGATTTTTTTTAAATGACCTGCTTCATGTAGTTTTACTGGAACATAGGGTCAGTTTCAGCAAATATGACAGAAAGTTAGTTTTATAAGGCTTACCTACTGCACCTTTAAGACACAAGAATGTGTAACTGTGTGAATGTGATCAGGGTGTTCCTGCAAAAGAGAGGCTTCGTCTCAGAAAACCTTCCCTGAATAAATAAAGGTAAAAAAACAGGGACTGTTATAGATCCTGCATTTAAGAGCCCATTTTTGTTGTTTGATCGCAGAGTTTGCCTTACTCCCATGTTAAGGTTGCAAAAAAACAGGTGATCAACAAGTATAAGTCACTATACTTCTTAAGTTCCTTAGGACTAAGAAGTAGAGTTTCTTCCTCGATGTACTGTTTTTCACTAGCATTCAAATCTATTGTTGAAGAGAAAGAGATAACGGTTTCCCTATCAACAGAGCTCTGTGGGGGACGGCAAAATTCTGGGAAATGTAGGAAATCGCAAACTAAAGTCGAAGTAGAAAAGGCAAGTTAGAGAAAGTGGATCCAACAAAAAAGTAATCTAGATGCCAGCGGGGACACCCAGCAGCCTGTTGGCATTTTCAGCACCACAGGGTTCCACCTAATCCATTTCTGCCAATACTTATGATTGGCATGCAGTTATCTCTCCATGTTGAGCTGAATGTCATGTCACAGTGAGTCACCAAAGGGCTCATGGGAAGCGTGGCTAGTAACTAGTAATGGAGCTGATGTGCCTGCATCATGTCTTTGGATGTCAGTGAGGAAACTGCCGATGTCTCAGTTGACCTGTGAAGCTAGAGATGGTGGATGGGGACGAGGCTGCTCGAAAACGGACAGGCAATCATTCAGCAGTAGACATATTGAATGGTCCCACATGGCTGCCACCCACAGTGTAATGAGGGTTACCAGGCCATGCTGCCTTTCTGTTGACTGAGGCTTGTAGGGACAGAGTCTTCATTTTACATTTTGACTGTTCTGCTGAAAAATGTTAAATCCCGTGAAAATGAAAATCCCCCAGTCAGCTATTTCACCATTTTCAATTATTATTATATAAGGCCTTTTTCAAACTGCATTATTGTCTATACTTGTGTTCACGTGCACCCAAGTGCTTCCCTAAGTGCTTCCCCAAGTCCTCATTTAGTCAAGTAGTCCAAATGCCCATAAGTGATTTATCTCCATCCATTTTATTCAGTAAGCATTGGGATTAACCCCTTGGATTTTGGTCAATTTATCAAAAATAAATGCCCTCTTGAAAAGTTGCTTAAATGATTTCAGAGAGGTGAGAAATTCAGCGTCCATAGTCATCATCAGGGAGAACGGTCTTCTCTCAGCAAACTATTCAATAACTCACCTGTGGCACTTGTGTCTCGTAGCTTTTTAATCATAAACTATAATCCCCTTTTGAAAATATATCTTAACGTCTCAGAGCAGTGATGGACTGGGAACAAAAAACGGCCCTGGTATTTCCACCCACCAGCGCCCCCTCTGGCATCTGCCCAAATTCCAGATTACCAGTCCGTCACTGTTTCAGAGTCATGATCATCATTTGTATCTAATATTTGTTGCTTGCCAAATTGGTTTGGCTGAAGATAACTTTAAGGCAGGTAATGTTGTATAACAGCCTCAGTCTAGGTTTGACTCCTTATATGTACAGATCTACCCTTACTGTGTATAAATATTAATGGAAACAAATTATGGCAGTTCAGGGTGATATTTGACTGGTTTTATTGTAAATATACATAACAGCAAGGATACCTTCAACACAACTGTAGAATCTTTAAATAGAAAATCACCCCTTCTTCCTTGGGACTGTAATGATGTAGAACAAGTTTTAAAAAGGGATACAATAAACCAATACTTGAATGTATGCACAATTAAAATTCAACTGTAAATATCACCCATTATTGCTAATGGCTCAGCTAACTTCCTGTTTGTTACATCAAAGCCAAAAGAAGAACATTTGGTACACTACAAACATTTCTTACATCTCTTAATTAATGTGGAAAGCAACATCATTACTCATCTACAGTATGAACTTGTCACAGTGTAATCTTTAGTACTTGTCACCTAAACACAATGCTTTTGTCTATGATGGGATCCTGTAATTAGGATCTAGTAAACTGACTGGGTAGAAGGGCTGCTTCATACATTTTGTATTGATTAGTGTTAGAATTAGTGATTCCACAAAGCCTGGGTTAAGGCCAAAATTAGCTAATTTGCTAATCTGGTGTTAGAAGCAAATACAGGTGACAACTATAATGCCACAATAATGGAAAAAATAACTTCTGTAGATTATGCTGAGGCACTAACAGTGTTAACAATGTCTACCAGTGACTGGCCTGTGGCATTATTTAGCACTGATGTGTCTCAACTACTCGAGGACCTTGTAGAGAAATGTGTCCTCAGAGGCTTCGGTAATTCTGAGCTGGACTCAAAACAGTCTCACCTTGTGAGATTGTTTCTGAGCCTCTGGCGGAAGAGCTGAGGTGTGGCATTGGCCTACTGCTCCCCGAACAATTACACATACTGAGCACCATTCTCTGTCTTACACAAACTTCTGTCTGGTATTGATAGCTTTTTTGGCACTTTCTCATGTCTCCGCTGAGACAGAAGGCCAAGGAAACGCATGGCACACTAATATACATTTAGCCTCTTGAAATGACATTGCGGCTGTTGAAACTGTCCGATTTGAACATGATCTGTTTTGGTGTGTTTTCCATAGCCATAGTCCAGAGTTGGACCAAATGTTGCTTTTATCATTTTTAAATTCATTTTAGCACTTTTACTGTTTTAAAAGTTGGCACTTTAATGCAGACGCGCTTTGTTAAACAGTTAGAAAGCAATGTTTTCGGACAAGCCCCATTTGTCGGTGGAAGCATCTCCCTCAGAAGTGTTTTTAAAAGGCATATGTTTCCTCCAGTACAGCTTTTCAGTCTCAGCAAGGTGCAATCCCTGCTTCTGTTTCCCTGGAGTCCAGTAGTCTGCAGTCTTATTATAAGTGTTCTACGTTGTAACTATCCCTGGTCTGTCTGCGATTTGTCTCTGTTTAGTGCACTAGTTGGATCTGATATAAAATCAACATAATCAAAGCCTTCAGTCTCTTTGTTGGCATTTGCAGCCAGCTGACGGGTGTCAAACACAGACAGAGATGCAATAGAATGCTATTTTAGCAAGTCTGAATTGACAACAAATTATTCATAATTACCTTTAAACGTTTTGGTCGAAGTTTTTTGCAACTTCTATTAACATTATGATACATGGAGCAAAAGAATGTGCCAATATTCTTCATAGAATATACCAACATACTTATTTATTTTACATGCGTAAAGTAATAGTAACATTCAAAATTAAAGATGTAAATAACAGCTTCAAAATCCCCTAATTTTCTTTCCTCTTGACCAGCTGTGTTGCTGACAGAACTGGTGAAGCAGTTTGAAGAAGCATCAGCACAGATGTAACATCTATGGAGACATAGATGTTACAGGTTTAAGAGAGTGTGGAAGTATGCTTCAAACCAAGTGCTTGTTAGTTGTCATCCAACAGTATCTAAAAACCCCTTTCTGAATCATGCATCTGGCAATCATATTCACTTTTCTAAAACATTCATGCCTCTGGTGGACATCAGAACACTGTCTGCAATTACTATGGATCATTGTTGATCATTGGGGGACATTAGGAGTTATAGGACTAGGGCTAAAATGTAAGAAAAGGCCACCACATTAAACTACATTTAAAAAGTCATCAAACCATGTTGGTGAATATGTCATTCATACCACGCCATCGCAACCCTGAACACTGAACACTGATTCTTTGTTAAAACTTTACTTGAGTCGTTGCCATGCAAAACATTCCCTTTGTACATAGATGGTCGAGTGTTTTGCCAAGTCATACACTGTTACATCAGGACTGCTGCACAATTCCTCTTGATAGTTTGTCTTTTCTGCACACGAAAGCTGCCTAAAGCACATGATAATAGTCTTTTCCATATCTCCTGAAGCAGTAGTCACCCTCCCCTCTGAGTGGAACGTCCAGTGTGTGCAGTGGAAAGTGTATCTGTGTGTGTGTAAGCTTATGTTTATCTCTGCACTGCCTTTGGTTCCCCTTTGATTTCCCTTAAGCCTTATGTCTTTTGTCATGTTCTGGTCTTCTGAATGCTTGCTTATGGGTGTCATTTGTTTTCTCCCCCCCCCCCCCCCTGCCCCGCTCCCTCCCTGCCTCCTCCCCCATTTCTCCTTTATTTGCATGCTGTTCCTCCTGTTCCACACCTCCCTCCGAAACTGCCATGTCCTCTCCTTGTGTGCTCAGACACTGCGCCCAGCACTGAACCTGCAGCTCATGGTTGGTATCTTTCCTCTTTATGTCTCTCTTTTTACTTGTATCCTTTCTCTGCAGCATGCCTACTTTTACTGTTGCACAGTTGACAGTTGTGCCGGGCTGCCCAGCCTGGAAATGTCAGCTGTGTGCCTGGTGTCAGTCATTTATTGATTCAAATGAGCTGTCTTTTAATGCCACCGAGCACCTGCCAAGTAACGGTCAAGCTACAATTAATTTGTGTTGCATTAATTATGCCACAAAAATGTTTATATAACTTACTGTTATTGCATAAAGACATGCATAGTAATAAAGCTTCTCATTCTTCTCTCTGGAACTGCACTTCTGAAATGGTTTCACAAACCAACCAATTACAGTGTTTCCCTGAAGGTGCCACAGAGGAATAAAGCCCACTCTGAGGCCACGACTGATTATATCAAACAGCATAAAATGATTCTGTGTGGAGGCAAAAATAGACCTCATTTACTCGTTGTCATTAACTTGAATGAAGATGATACGCATCATTTTCTCATTTTGCCTAATTTGCATCCCTTTTTTCATTATTTTGTGGCAGCAGATTCACAATTTGTGTGATCAAATTCATGAACGCGGGGTCACATACTATTCTGTTCTATTAAACATGTGCTTGCTTCTCCTCCTCCGACATTTTAAACTGACCTTGGGCCCCCTATTAACCCCCTGTTTGTGGGGTATTTAGTTAAATACATTTATATTTAGGAATATACATCACATAAGGTTTCATATTGACCAACCAAGAAGAACCTTTGGGGCCCCTGATGGCCTGGGACCCCATGGTAAATGACTATTTACCAGGATGCTAATCCAGCCTTGCTTGCCATTAAAAAAAGTTATGTTTACATGGTTTTATTATTTTCTTTCTTTTAGTTTCTTTTCAATTGATGGTCAGATTTTATCAAAATAAAAGATAGGGCCAGGCAGACTCCTGAGGCGGGTGAGGGGTAAACAAGTGTCTCACAGATATCAGAGCAGCCATCTTATCTTTGTAAATATTCAAGTTTGATCACTCACAGTTACCAAGGGGATCAGTGTTATTATAAAAGTGGTAGAGACATTTGAGATGGGCAGGTTTTTTCTCTTTCTCATGCAATTTCAATTATTTTCACTTGCAATTTAAGCTTGAGTGCATGCCTGAGGGGTCCATTGATTATATGATTTGTAAACATTAAAAAAAACTGTTTGTAAATCGTCAATAAACATTATTTGGATGGCTATTATAAAGTTGCTGATTATAATCTGTTAATGTTTACTTAAAGCATCTATAAACATTATTTAGATATTATCAGTGTTCAAATAAACCAAACAATACTTTATTATTAACAATTTTTTATAGATCACCAAAAAGAATTATTGGGTCCAAATAAATGTTACTTTATGCTTTATAAACCACTTAGCAATCATTAACTAATGATTACGAGCATTATTTCCAACTTTATAATCGCCATCCAAACAATGTTTATAGATTGTTTACGCAACACTTGTTAACCATTAACAAATATTAACTATCTATCTAAATTCTTAAACTAATTATTTCATATTAGACTAAACTAAAGATAAAATAACAAATTATAACATTACTAGTAATCAGTGAACATTCTAAATCATAATTTCACTCTTAATACAGTAAAATAACTATTAACTTAAGTTGTATTAACTATCAATTAACCATTCATTAATGATGGCTATTATAAAGTGTTACCAAATGTGAGTTTCAATGGGGATGAGGGTGAAAACTAAAAAATAATACCTATGTGGTGATAAAACAGAAACATAACTGGGTTGTGTGTTGGCTTCACATATTGGACATTATTCCCAACGTCCCATTTTCATGCAATATCAGCGAGTATTGATGATTAGATTAGATTGTGAAGCACCTTTTTGCATCAAAGCAAAAGCAAATAAAACAATGTGTTCATAATGCTTTAAGATAGTACGTTCATCAACATGTTTGAAAACTATTTTCTATTTTATGCATGCATGAATTTAATTAATGATATCATCAGCATAAAATGGCATGTTTAATACATCACGGCGATGGTGGTGGAAAATAAGGGTGTTGAAGTGCCTCCTGACATGGTCTTTCCTTTCTGTGTCAGACAGACACGCCTGCAGCCGCACTCGGCTTCTCTCCCTGTGAATGATGTTGCCAGCTTGTATTGGCCAGGCAACAGATGCTTTATTCTCCTTTTTGTTGGATGTCTTCTCAACATTTATGAGTTTTTGAATGGTTGCTCCAGATGTCACACTCTGTCCCAGCATTTTTTTTTTTAAATGAAAATTATTAACTGAAGTAACGCGCCATGCATACATTTACTGTGTATGAACTTGAAGATTCACTAGAAACTGCAGCTGTATATAATTAAGATTGTGGAAATTACAAGGCCAGTGAAAAGTTGCATCAAGCATCTTAAGATGTCCCTTTTAAATAAAAAAAACAGCTTTAGACATAATATCCCTTCAAATGCCTAAACTGAATTCCCTTTTGCAAAATAAATTGATAAGACAGTGTGAAGCAAACCTACAATATGAATTTGGCTGCTAAAACTGACTTTCTAGATTTTGGTAAAAGTAAAAAAATCTATAATATTAAACTTTTCACGTACTTTTCACTTGCATCCCAGTAGGCTAGTGAAGTTCATATTGGATGGATGGTTGTTTAATGCCAATGAAGACAGTAGTGTGTTCTTTATAATTATAATAATAACTTTATTTGTATAGCACCTTTTATACACAACCATTTCTGTACACTTACAATGTTCTCAATGCTTCGGTTAACATTTTGGGACCATCATTATGCTACCGTTGAAGTTTGGTGATATTTTGAGCCTTTTTAGTGGTATAAATAGCGATTTATTTTTACTTTCCCTGTGCCCCGAATACTAGCGTTGTAAGCTAATCGGCGGCCCGTGCTAGTGTCTTTCAAGCTACAAACACATTCGATTAGCATGAAAACATGTCCCAGAAAGTGACAGAGTGGGTACACGTCTGTTAATAACCCCTAGGTTCGTTTTGCACCGGAATTGTCCTTTAATTTTGCTGACACACCAGCGGCTGCGCCCGTACCCGGTACGTACGTTTTGACAGCTAGTGAAGTGATATCAAAGAACCATAGCAAAGAACACAGTCTGAACGTACCAGAGAAATGGTATAGTCCAATGGGGAGTGAGGGTTTGAAAATCCTATTTTATTAGATTATTTCCTGAATTGTTGGTATGTGATGGTAATACTGCATTAAAATACATAAAATGTGGATAGGCTAACATTATATTTTATTACATTTTTTTCAGTACCCCCCAAACTATTATTTTCATCCCTTTTGGGAGGGTCCAAGTCTCATCTAGAGGGGTCGGACCCCCCCCAATACCCCCCGTAATTCGAACAGCGCTACTTGTTACATCAGGGCTTTAAATTAACAACTGCCAACCAACCAAATGTGCGTAAAAATTAACTTTGCACATAACATTGTAAAGTTACTAGCCAATGTGGCTCGTGATGAATGAAGTCTGTTTGAATCGGCAGGCTGCAGTAACGATGCGACAAATCGGTGTTGCCAGATTGTGTATAATGTATGAATAATCTTAATCTAGCAACAATGCTTGTAGTACTTATCCTACATTTCCCATGAACACTAGGTTGTGCCATGTCGTACAATGGTTGGCTATGTGCCTAGCGTGCGTGGTGTCGATTACGAGCTACACTGAAACGGAAAAGACGAATGAAACGGCGCGAAACAAACCAAAGGACGTCAAATGAAAGTAAAGGTAACTTTAAAAATCTACCAGGCATGACATTAACTGGTGATCAAAAAAGTTAATGTAAAGCCCTGCATATATAGCAGTAATGTAGTACATGGCATTGAATGTATCAACGTTCCGGTATTGACCGTTCCAGCTCAGAATCTATTCAAACCAAAAGAGTTTTGATGCTTCTAGTAACTTTTGCAATTTTCCAAATGAATCACTTATTCACCTCCTTAAATAGCCTTAATTTTAAAATGATAGGTCGTTCTCTACAGCTGCTGTAATGCATATATTTATAATAATATATCAAATTGTGTGAAAACAATATGAAAGGGATCCCTCGTAGTGATGAACCTACAGACAATTATCAACTGAATCTGCAGCAGTTTCAGCTCAGTGTTTAATGTTTTGGTTCACGCTTATTGCTTTCATAGTGTCTTTTCCAGCTGCATCTAGCAGCGGTTTCCAGTGAAAAAGCTCTGATGAACCCAGTGTACACTACCTGCTCAGCATCAAACAGCAGACAGACACAGTTAGAGACTAGCTGCTAAAACATAGTGGAGCATTTAGCTGCTACAGAGACAGGTATTTCACTCAGGAGTTGGTGGAGATCAAAAAACAGAGTTAGAAGAGATTGAATATTAAACTTACATTTACCAAGTGGCCAGAAACACTTGAAATGAATGATAATGTTGCTCTGTAACTGCTGGATGTGAACTAAGCAACTTTGATAACAAGTTTGTCATATCAATTTCAAAGGTGATGATGATATGTTGATGTTGTGTTTTGTGTGGCCAATAAAATCAGGTCTGCAGGTTCAAGACCATTAGTAAGTGAAAATGCTAAAGAGGTTTTGACAGCCTGCCACTTGTTTGACTTTGTTTACTGTACATCTTACAGTAGATGTGAAAGGAGCATGTGTCAGATCTATCCTGTTACATTATTGAGTGTTTAAGCAACCCACTGCCAGTCTGAATGCCAAGTGACATTAATAACTGCATTGTCATGTACATCATTCTGATTTGTTTGAAAGAAAAATTATATTCAGTTACAGTATTTCCCTCATAAAATATTTATAAAGGGCAAAAGAACATGGGCTTAAACCAGATGAATTGATCTTCAGGGCGGATTGATAGAGATGGGATTTCATTATGATTCACACACGATTTGGTGAATGAACCATAGTGAAGGGTTCAGGTGTTATACCGAATATTTAAATATAATTAACATTCACTTATTCCGCAAGGCTTATGCTGATGTGAAATCGGGCTTTTCAGTTGAAATAGACTCTTTTTTTTGTCCCAGCTTACAAATCATGTTTTAACCTGTGAAATGTTTTTTTTTTCTCAATGCAACAACCAGCCGCACGACAAACGCACACTACAGAGCCTTCAAACATTTCTAAATGCAGACATAACCTTAAATACAAGCTCACCACATATCGATCACATTTTCTGCATCAAATTAATCCTCCTCAGTTATTCTTGAACGTTAAAACTGCTTTGTTCTAAAAATAGCACTGTGCCTTTTTTCCCTCCAGGAGATAAAATCATAAATCCAGCCGCTGTATAGAGGTTAGCAACAATGATCTTACTGGAAGAACCAGAATGAAATGTTGACAAGACATCATTTACTTTAAATGTATTCAAGGTCAGCATTTAGACATACATTTAATTCAAATACAGTTCAAGTGTTAGTCCCATGTTCATTTTAACAACCCAGAGGTGCAAACCCATTTAAGCCGATCTCTCTCTCTTTGCAAAAGATACCACACATGAACATATGTCCTCACATGGCTCTTCCTCTGTAGCCTAAAGCATGATGTGTTCATGCCACTGTTGCAATACACAAGCTTGATTATTATGATTGATTATAAATCATTTTAAAAAACATAATTTTTCAAATTCCCTGTATTGCTTCTTCTAGTGCAATACTTTGAGGTAAAAGTTATTTCACTTTAAAGCCATTATAATCAATATTTTCATAAAATAAAATGTATGAAATGGCAATGTGGTAGGAGTTGCTCCTAGTGACAAACCTACAGAGAATGGTCAGCTGAATTTACTGTCTTTACAGAGCTTCTAGTGAGTTTCAGCTCATTGTTAAGCTTTCAACAATGTTACTGTTGTTGTTCACTCTGACCGCTCTCAGCGTTGTGTTTTCGGTCGCAGCAGGCAGCTGTTTTCAGCTGAGCGACTCTAAAAACCTGTTCCGCATCAAACATTCACACATTTAACAGCTATAGAGCCAGATATTTCCCTCAGAGACCAAGAACATAGCTGGAGAGAGAGTGAATATTAGTCTTACATTAACCAGGTGGACAAACATGACTCCTAATGAATGATACTGCTGCGGTGTAACTGCTGGATATGTAAATAAGCAACTGCTTGCTAATACGTTTGTAATATCCACCTAAAAGTTAATGATATGTTGATGTTGTTGTTCACAACTTCATTCAGCTGCCCTAAAGTGGCCAAAAACTATTTATTGCAGTTTTAACAACAAGCTGCAATAACAAGTTTGTGCACTCAATAGTCTGCGGATTGCTGGAAATGCTTTTTGTTATGTGATTTTTTGCAAAATTTACAAAGGCATTGAGTGTACGTTAATTCCTGCTGGCAAGCACATTGCCCTGTCCTGTTGACAAAAAAGTCACCCAGTGTGTCGCCACCATACTGATAAGTTAAGCGACAAAGGCCTTTCAGCAGCTGGCTGACATCATTTTTGTACATGTGTAAACACCAGCAAAAGAATCGGCTGAAACTAACGTGACCGCCGCATACGTTGTCGCTAGAGGAAACAAGATTGTCCCTAGCATAAACAAGATTCCGAACCTAAGCAGTTGTTGATCACTTGCGGCCCCTACTGGCGGGTTAGGAGAAGTGAGTAGTCAGCAGTCAATGACCCTCTAGTTCACCCAGTAGAGTTTGCGCCCCATGTAGGCTGAGTCGTTGGCAGCGTCCCAGGTTTGAGTCCGGTCCTCGGCCCTTTGCTGCATGTCGTCCCCCCTCTTTCTCTTCGCTTTCCTGTCTTCAAGCTATCCTGTCAATGAAAGGCCATAAAAGCCCAAAAATAATGTGTTTCTGATACATTAGTATGCAGGATAAGCTGCATACATATATACACACACACAGACACAGCCGGATGCAAGGCGGCCGGCAGAGATAACAAACAGGAAAGTCATAAATATCAATCAAACACCGTCTGTACCTACCCACACAGTCCTGGGGAGAGGGCCAGTCATTCGTGTGGGTGTCCAGCCTGAATAGAATACAGACGGTAGTTCAGTAAGTAGTGAATCACTTTGTGACATGGATTCTGAGCCCTGATTGAATGAATATTGACAGTGCTGAGTCATGACTGGCCATGCAACGATAATAACATCAGTAGCATGTCCCCAGAGGTAGAGAAGGTCAGTAGGTAGGGTCGAGGAAGCTATGAAAATAAAGAATCAACTCAACAAACCTGTAACAATACTTTCATAGCTGTTTAATTTGCCTATATTGGGACACATAGGTGTGATACCATGGAAACACAGCTGCAGCTCATGATAATTATAATACATACGTTTAGAATAAAGAATGAAGAAGGTTAATAAGTTGCACTAACAATAGTCAATATTACTGAGAGTTCTGACTAACTGGCATACTTGGCTGCAGAGGTAATAAAGGGCTTTTATATAAATGCAGCCATTTATCAAATTAATAATTTTAGCTGTAGCTACAGGGGTGAACGCCTGCTTTAGGCTTGATTGTGATTACATGCTAACAGGAATCCAGGTTTGCTTAGCCTGGGAAAACCCTGACGAACTTCCTGCAAATTTGAGATTTACTCTGCAAGTCCGTCTGGCCAAGAGCCCATTTCCAATTTTTCCAAATCAAGGCACCAATCACAACAGTTGAGGCGGGCTTTACACGATGACGATAGTGCAGCGACGGCAAGCAACTTTTTGTTGCCGTTGATGGCGCTGTCGCTGCTACGTGACCCGGCTCGTTGGTCTGAATGGTTGAAGGACTATCCAGTTGCGCCCAGAGGCATTTGAGCGGCGTCCGTTGGTGACGCCCCTTTGGAAATGCGCTGTGAATGATCCTTTCCCAGACCCACTCTCAGTTCCAACTGAGAAGTGTCTGGTGTCAACCAGGCTAAGGTTTGCTGGGAGAAAGGCAGGGAATCAGAGAATGCATGTACATGCCCTACAGTTAGCTGGTTACTGTAAAACCTGTGTTTACATGTAGCTGGTAAAACTCAACATCATACACTTCATGAAGCTAGAATTTAGTAATAGTGTAGGACTGTTGTATTAGACTGCATTAGTTTTCCCCACAGGAGTTAGTCCTATACTGTAGTGCTCTAACTGTTGTAGTCTGGGTTTTTGTAAAAAAATAGCTGAATTTAGCTGGCACAACTATTTCTGCAACACAATTCAACATCACCTGGCCATGTCCTGTGTTGGGCAATTAAATACGCGCAAGCAAAGATTCCTGGTAGCTTATTTTGAGGTGTTTTGGCAATCAATTATTCAAACTAGCCTACCTGGATTGGATTTCATTGTATCACCTGTACCAGTGGAGCTGCTCAGTGGCCAGCAGATCAGACTGTGGTTGTACTGGGCAGTTTCCAGGTACGAATGTGTAACTGTGTGAATGGGATCAGGGTGTTCCTGCAAAAGAGAGGCTTCCTCTCAGTGAACTTTCCCTGAATAAATAAAGGTTAAAAAAATAAATAATAATAAATAAATAACTGACACAACATGCCCCCAACCCCTTGTGTTTTTTTTTTTTTTTTTTATTGCTGTCTTCGGTGTGAAAACCCAGGAACGTGGTTGGACCCTGTGAGCCCCTCATTGTCAACACCATTGCTGACTGTATAACTGTTAAAAAGAAACTATTTGTGATTATTTTCAGCTCAATCAATTCAGAAAACTAAGTGCATTTCAGTTATTGCTCCTTCCTTCAAGTGTCATTTACAATTATGATTCATTATTTGGGTGTCAACGGGGCAATCTCCAAAACTCCCAATGTATTTGAGAAATGCTAATTCATGACTATATATCCGTGCCCAGTGTGTGATACCAAGTCAGAGCCTGTTAGAACAAGCATCAGCGCTGACCGCCTGGCTCCCCATATCCTCTCAAATATTGTTGCCATGGTGATGCCCTGCTTGTCCTGACTAAAAGAGAGAAGAAGCTGAAACGCCATTGAGCTTGAAGGCTCTTCCCGAGATTGACCATTTCCCTCTGAAATAGGCCAGGTACAGGGAATGAGGTGTGGAGGGCAGGCGGGAACAAATTAAACATGCGGCAGAAAAAGGAAGAGGCTCTGAGATGAGCTGCCAGACTGGAGAAGTGGGTGTTGAAATGTTGTGTTCTTATAGATTAAGCCTTAGCTCTTATGCTGAAATGAGAGAGATGCCAAGAGACTGGAAAAACTCCAACAAACTGACTGATTTTATTATGCATTTGGATAAACATCACTGCACTTCTGGCTCTCGGAAGCTCTCGTGGCACAAAGTCGTTTTCACTCGTGAGACCCACAGAGTTAAAGGCGCTCATTTGAAACAAAAGCTACAGAAAGAGCTGCGTAAATGCTCACACAGTAGAATGAGCTAAAGCTATACCAACTCATAGAATAAAGGAGGGAATGAACACGTTGACTACAAAGCCTTTCTCACTTACTTACCAAAACAGTCTTTATCAGAGCAAAACTTCCTCCTTAAACTATGTTAACCACACTTGAGCACTTGATATTTAGGAATGTCAAATGACTGAGCATGTTTCCACAACCAATCACTCCAAATTGTACATGGTAAGGTTGGTTACTACAAAGAAAAATAGATTTTAAAAGGAATTTAGTATTTATGCACCAGAGTTATGTTAAGTTTTCAAACCAATGTGAATGGAGATATGATTCTAGAAAATATCATTAAAAGTGAAGCAATTCAATATAAAGAGAAGTTCAGACTTCGTTTGGTGGCATGGAAGGAAATTCTTGGAAGGGTGGGATTACGTATTGAGAGATTTGTGACTACAGAGCCTCAGTATTTCTAATATTCTGGCAGTTATACAAATCCCCATCAGAGTGTGTTCCAATCACATTCTATATACTGTAAAGTATACACTGTTTATTTTTGGTAATAGTGCATACAACAGTAAACCATGCTTGCACCAACAGACATGAATCAGCGTAACTGTGAAACATTTTAAGGATAAGATTTCCAGAGCATCCAGTAAAAATGGTTCCACGAGGAAGTATTATTTCCCATGTGTTTCTGAGCAGCAGCAATTGCGCCAATGTCCACTATTTCTGTCAGTTTTGTCCAGCTCCATCGTGCGACAATAGTGGCCATCAACACCACACTTACAGTAATAATCAGGGCTTTGCTTTGTGGATGATTATTTATTCATACTGTAGCACATGTATTTCATTTGTTATTTAATCACTGCTTAAACACTTCTGGTTAGACACTAACTACATTTTGTTGCTCTGTACTTATGAATCTAATCTAAAATTGTCTTTGTCATCATGTTACCTGCATGAGGTAAATTAACTCCCTGTGGCCTGTTTCTAAAAAATGCACGTGCTCCGCAGTTCAGAGCCTGCATTTTGGTGTTAGATGTTCACGCAGTGTTTGCAATTCTCATCTTACTTCCGTCTCCTCACTCTTAATTAAAAGCCATGGTGGTGGAAGATGTCAGTTGCTTTTGCTGATGGCTAGCTGCACTGACTAATTTCCCATCCGGAGAGGTGAGAGCCTCTGGAAAGGACACACCTGCCAACACGCTGTCAGCAAGCATGTGAAAGTAGTGGGATAATTGAGCCGCGCTCAGAGATCTAATAGTGGAGAGGAATGGAGCAGTTTAATGGCCCTTTTGCTCACAGCAGGATTATGGCAGGTAAAGCACAGGACCTTTCTCTCGAATCCAAGGACTAAGGCTGTCACATTTGGATGTCATTAATGAGACAAGGCATTCATTAAATGTGCCAAATTACCATTACCAGAGTATTGTAAGTGCAGCAAATGTAGCAATTGTTTCTTTAGACTTTGGATTATGGCTGCATGGGGCAGCCAACTTAGAAAAGTATTTTATAGAGAAGTTTATGTATGTGGTGTGTTTAAAGTGTGCAATCTACATCTGTATTGTATATGTACATGCATGGTTTCTATGCTGAGTATGGAAACATTTGGGAAAGACGTGTTTAAAAAATTTGGCCAACACTTCAAATGCTGTCCTTTTGACTTGAAGAATGAGTCCTTGCAGACCTCAGAGACAGCAGGTGATCTTGGGTCGACTGACTTTCAAAGGGACAGATGGCATTGCCAACATCACTGACTGCCTGACAATCTGGTAGGTTAAAGGGACACAGTGGCAGGTTTTTGACAGCCAGAGCATTTGTTTGATGATTGTGTGCATACAAAATAATTTTTTTGGTTTGGCGATGATGATATGTTTATGGCCTTGGTTGAACCTGGAACCCGATGATCCTGATTTTTAGAATTAGCTTGAAAGAAAGCCCTTTTTCTCACATGACGGTGGAATCAGAAGAACCTGTATTCAGTGATAAAGTAGCAGATTCTCTGATGTCAGTCGAGGATAAACATCCAGAAATCTGCTGAGAAATCACAGAAAAAGATGCTCCTGAAAATGTCAGATCTTGCCCTGTAGTCATTACATTTTTTCATTACAGATATTTTCTTCAGTATCAGAAGTAGTTAGTTAAAGTGCAAACAGGAACTGCTGGGACTGGCAGCTAATTCTGCATAACTCTTTATAACATGTAAAGAAGTATAAAATCTAACTCAGGTGTGACTGAGTCTATATAGCAATAATGTCACACCTGTTTACATTACACAACGCATGATGGAAACTAATAAATCAGTGACAAAACCTAGGAAAATTTGCTTTTCATTTCTTTATTTTGTTTTTTGCACTTTACATTTTTGAGATTAGCACTAACTTATCCATTTTATTTAGATATGTGTTCTGTGTTGAAAACCTGCAGAGAAAAAACCCATCCAATATACTATTGCATATGTTTTATTTTCACAATGCTGTCCTCAAACATGTTCAGTACCAGTAAACATGACAACCTATTATGAAATCATGACATGTCATGCTAAGACTATGCCATAAGCCTGTGAATAGGAGAATGAAAACAGCACAAACACATGAGGGTTGAAAGAGTTAAAGGATTTTTGTTTGTGCAGCATTAGCACAGAAGCTGTATTTCCCGGGTCCACGCTGGTCAACAAATACGTGGAATGTCTGAAAGGTGTGTTTCTGAAATCAGAATTCGGAATTTTATTAATTGTCTTTGGAGGGCAGAGATGGGGTGGGTATGTCACCTTAGAAAAAAACTATAAAATGGAGTTTTGAAATTGAATGCATCATGATGAGTACGTGGAAACCAGTTTCAGCCCTTTAGAAAGGAAAAGGTTTGCATTAAACAGTGATTTTTAATTATGAGAAGTCCATTATAGAATTCTACATCAGTGCCAATATGGGATCTCTTTATTTAAGATATGTGTGCGCAGAGAAAATACTGTAGATGTGATTGTATTTTGAGGCTGGCACTCAGTGGCTTGAACCTGTCTGTGGGGCTCTCTTCATATGAGGCACATATGCTGCATTAATTAGTTTCAGACTCACAGCCGAGTATGGCAGATGACAAACCTCTTCCTCCTCTCATAACTCACCTCCTGCTGAAAGTTAAGTGAACCTCTAAGGTTCCGTCTGGCTTTCACATGATGAAATAGGCAAGGAAGTGTTGAAATAGACAGGGAAGTGTAATCAGTAGTGATTTTTCTCCTCACCTGTGACCTCTGAGATCTGATGTGTTTAATCAGCCTGTGTTAAAAAGATTGAGCAGGTTAACAACAGGCACACCTTTTTATGTTCCTTGTTGAGTTGTAGAGTTGTACTGTTGGAGTCCAAAGTTGTTCAGCAGCAGCACCACTGGCAGCTGACCCATCATAACCCTTGTCATATATTGAGCAGATATAAGTGCCAGGCTAACCCCAAGTCCATCCTCTATATCCTCCATCCAAACTTCATGCTACATGGTTATTTTTTACTGCATATCAGAAATTGACAAATGAAAATATTTCACTGTACAATGTCTGTGGGCGGCTGTGGCTCAGGTGGTAGAGCGGTCGTCTACCAATTAGAAGGTCAGTGGTTCTATCCCTGGCCCTGCAGTCCCATGTCGAAGTGTCCTTAGGCAAGACACTGAATGTGAATGTTTGTCTGATGAGCAGGTGGCACCTGTACCTTGTATGGCAGCCTTGGCCACAGTATGTGAGTGAATGGGGAATGGTTCCTGTACTATGTTAAAGCCCTTTGAGTAGTTGTTAAGACTAGAAAAGTGCTATATAAATACAGTCCATTTACACTGTCAAATGTACATGAATTATTATGTTCGAAATGACCTAATATTACTTTAATAGCGCTGTGTAATTCTGTATAATTTTCTGATGTCCATTAGGCCACCAGATGCACACAAATTAGTGAAACAATTTCACATGAATCCAAACTTCCCCAATCATCCCCATCTGTCCCCCAGCTCTGCTACCTGCTGAAATGTTAACACCTGCAGTCTCTCACCAACTGCTGTTACAGTCTCTCGCGAGCCCTTTACGAACCTCTTGCTAACAATGTAGCATATTACCAACAGTAATTCTATATAAAATAGCAATAAACATGAGTGTTATTGCTGACAACAAATCATATGATGTTTACATAATGTGTTAGTAATCGGCCCTTGAGGAAACGTCATTAGGATACATCATCTCAGGACCATGATTTTCTGTACAGAATTCTATGGCAATCCATCCAATAGAAATGTTTTAGTGTGGACCAAAGTGGTAAACCCACAGACTGCACATTCTATATGCCTCAATTAGCCCACCATATTTTTGTCTTGGGTTGATAGACATAGCCATTTAATGGTAAAACATTTCTCAGATACCATGTATTTTGTAAATATTCATATTGATTTATATGATACGATTGATTTTTAGGTCATAATTATCATGATTTGGTTGATACTCTAAGCTCCAAGCAGGCAGACACAGCAGGTGGTGAGCATGAGGCTGGCATCATTTCTCACAAGTTTTAGTTGCAAAATAGGATCCCAAGGCATGTGACCTGCATGTTCCTTGTTTTATCATGCTCTTATTGTAATTTGCATTTAGGTTCAGTGTTGCACTGACAGCAACTAAGTTTTGCAACTTTCATCCGAGACAGTTGTACTGTTTTTGTCTGCTCGGCTGGGCCGGCGTTTGCATGGACGACAACAGGGCAGAGAAAAGAAAACTCAATTGTGACTAGAGTTTGTGAGGACACACTTTTATTCAGTAGGATGGGATATGGGTTACATCTTCCACAAAAAATAACAATCACATCTGAGAGGAAATTGAAATGGATTATCAAGCACCAGCGCAAAAGTAGCCCCTTTCTTCTCTCTTTTCCTCTCAGCAAATGTTTGCTTCCGAGTCTTTGGCCACCCTCTCTCGTGTCAGTCTGGGCAGAAAGGGCTGGAATAAATGTTTTCCCAATTTGATGAAGCTACAACCAGGGATTTGTCATTGCAAGGATATTTGTTTTAAAAGTCTATCAATAAAAAATACCCTCAGTATTCCTTGTAGATAGGACAACCCCAGTTGTGGGGATCATCCATTGTTACTGGCTTCACTCACTTTTAGTAGCTCTGACACAACTTCTGGCTATAATGTGAGCTGTATATGTGAAATACAGCAGATTTTCTTTTTCGTTTTTTTCCTGACTCCATCCATGCATGTAAGCTGGTCTGAATTTCCTTTGAGGTGAGGCTGGGATTAGAGGCCGACACCATGCACTCAGCCCTGTTCAAAGATTTTATTATCACTGCTGGTTTTTGTCAGCGTTACTACACCTGGCGGAGATTGTGCCGCAACACTGCTCCTCAAAGACAGAAAAATAGCATGACAATGCAGGCATACAGGGACCATGATAACAAAGAAAATATTCCGCTAGGCCTGCATCTTTACATAATGGCAAGATTCCATTTTCTTTCCTCTTGGCTCTGCGGCATTTACTGTCTGTGAGCAGCCACAATTTTTGTAACAAAGGTCAAACCTCACAGAGTCCTTTGATGCACTTTGGAATAACCACGCTGTGCTGGCTCAGCAAAAATGAACACCACACGAATTTGAAACAACCTCTTTTAACACACATTGCAGTTACCCCTATTTACGTAGCTGTGATTAAACAATTATATGCAATGTTTATATTATATATTATTAGGTAACACTTTACAATAAGGTACACAAACAAATAGGTAGTTACTGTTTTTGAAAGGGTAGTTACCCTTTTTCAGAAGGGTAGTTACTCTTCTGAAAAAGGGTAACTAATCATTTGTTACCCTTCTGAAAAACAGTAACAACCCTTTCAAAAACAGTAACTACCTATTTGTTTGTGTACCTTATTGTAAAGTGTTACCTATTATTATTATTATTATTATTAGTAATATTATTATTATTATTATTATTATATATATATCATAGTATATATTATTCTTATACTGAACTAGTCCTTTTGAGACTTCCTGACATTGTTACATGCATCATCCAACATACATCCTTGTTTTCTCTGCTGGTAGCCTATCTTTATGCACAGTATGTGTGAGAGCATGCAGAGGAGTAATGGTGAGTCTAGCACTAACTAGAAAGTGCTGTAGCAAAAAAAAGTGGCACAGCATAATTCATCTGCTTGTTGAAACCTTATGCCGTGTTTTTACTGCATGGTAGAGCGCTGCTCTGCTCGTCTCACTTTTTTGGTACAAGTCATTTTCTCTTTTTGTCTTCCACTGCAGATAGTACGTAGTCAGTGTAGGCGTGGTTCTCAGCCGATCGCCATAGCTGTGTCGAGTGAAACTGCCGTGACGTCATCATTCAACGCGACACTAGCCAGATCCCTTCATCAACAACCAAACAGATGACTGTCTCCACTTTGTACGACAGTGTACGGCGTAGTTTTGCAGGCTGCCCTTTTTTTTTATTATTCTGGGTAGAGTGCAAAAAAAATGTAAGGTAAAATTGACGGTAGTTTGGCTATTTCAAAATTGTGGGTTTGTGCAGGATGTCCCCTGTTGCACTCGTGATTATACTTTCTGACCAATCATTGGTCTGCAGTGTTTTAACTCCATGTTCTAGTATTAGCTTAGCTCAGCTCAGTTGGAGCCTAGACCAGGTACTAACACACTGCACAGCTTTTGCTCATGGGAAATCAAAAAAAGAGCGAGTCGAGCCGGACCATTCAGTGGAAAAGCGGCACTGGAGACGTGTCATGCAGTGGCAATAATTGGTTATGGCGAGTTCTGGTATAGTACATTCCTCCATTTTGGACTCTTTATCACAGGTCAGCCTCGTCAAGACAATTTGCAATTGGTCACCATGCAAGTCTGCACGATGAAGTTCACCGAAGTTGAACTCTGCGCAACTTTACTTTGACTTTGCGGTCTTGGGTTTGAATATTTTACACTGTGTAAACATCACATAGCTGAAATGAAAACCTGGAACAAGCTGATACAGAATACCAGCCTGTTCAGAGTGCAATGTCTTGAAAACTGTTAGATGGATTGCCATTAAATGTGGTACAAACATTCATGTCCCCCTCAGGATGAATTGTAATAGCTTAAGTGATCACTTAGCTTTTCCTCTAGCACCACCATCAGGTCAAAATTTCAAGTTGTCGACTTTGGTTGGGGACCAAATACCTGCAAAACTAATGACATTCCCATCAACCTCAGTTAACACTGTGATCTGTTAGCATGCTGATTGTAGTATTAAGCTCAAAGCACCACTGTGCCTACAGTATAATAATAATAATAATAATTTATTAATTTATTAAAGCTGCATTTATATAGTTAATCGCATATTTTATCACGATTAAAATTCTATTATTTTGCATTTCAGAACAGTTTTTAAGTAGATATTAACAATGGAAAGCAATTCTTACCAGTGTATCTTGATTGGGAATCAAATGAATGCAAAGAAAGTTACTTTATGAACTTTACTTTAAGATTTGTATGTGTTATTATTTATTTACTGTAAACAAAAGAAAAATGTGTGAATCTGTCATTATTGCACAATTCTTCCAAGTACCTAACTAAAGAACTAAAAATCCCCATCCTTACCAGAGTAAATATAGTGTTTAGTAACTCCTAAATAATGTTGATTACTCACTGACGTCCAGTGATCACCGGTTAATGAGACAGTGTTTGCAGCACCTTGCAGCAGTTCCAGTGTGGCTGCTTTCTCTGTGTCGTACAGGCTGTGTGTGGGGGGGCTGTTGTCCCCCTCGACGGCAATGAGACGGGTCAGAACATGCCAACCGTAGTACGTCTTTAAGACCCGAGTCCTCTACGATGCTGACAGGTCTGCAGTTAGTTGCCACCCGTTTCGCAAGAGCTGTAGTAATTTGTTTTGGATTTGGTTTCGTCCACAGGTCGGCAAGTAGCACTCTCCAAAATACTGCTTTGCCTGAGTGGGTAGCATGCTAGTGGGTAGCATCAATCTGAGTCACGTTAATTAGCTCGTAGGTGGTAGCTCAAGCTTGACGTGCTTCGGTGATATTTTAATTCGGCTTTACACAACGTGCATATGGCTTTCGACTTGTCTACTGAGCCGTCCGGGAGTTTTGGAAAATAAAAAGCGCCATTCAGAACTGTGTTGCTGCTGTCTTTCTCCATCATGCCGGCAGCCTGCAGCAGCAGGAAGTATGGCAGCTTGATGATAACTAACGGTGCGGCAAACGGTCAAGATAGTAGCCTGTTAGGCACGACGCGAAGCCGAGTGAAGTGTAAAATACATTAATAAATGCCAGCATGCGATTAATGCGAATAAAAAAAATGAACGCGTTATGATCGGCCCTTAATCGCATCGCGATTACTGACAGCCCTAATAATAATACATTTTATTTTTAAGGCGCCTTTCTCGGCACTCAAGGACACCGTACAGTGATACATAAGATATTTAAAAACAGCAAAAAATAAGAATACAACAACAATAACAACAACAGAAAGAGGCAGAGCAATTGACATTATAGGTAGAACTGCCAACGCTGCTGTAGACTCTTTGGTCTTGTTCCAACCTTAAAATAACTCAAATGTAAGAAGGAAAACTACCTGGTTAAGGCATTAACAAAGTTGTTTGACTTGATAAACATAACTAGACCCTAACCATAGTGGTGACAGATTTAAAAAAATGCTCGTATGAATCATATGGGTTGTTTTGATGTGCAAAACATAGTCGTTTAAAAATGAGGACTCTTGCTAAAGACACTGGCATGGTATTTCCTGAATGCTGCAAACTAGTGAAACACATAAGTTAAGGAATAACTCAGAAGCAGCGCAACTCATTTCACGTAAGTGAAGAAGGTTCGGGAGACTTATGACTTACACAGGAGCATTTAATGAACACTCAATTGAGGAGACAATTAAGCAGGCAGTACAGTTTAACCACGATGTGTTATTGTGTAGTGCCGTCCCAACTCTCTGAAGTTTCTGTCTTCCTGAACGTGGATTTAAACTCATGCTGGAGGCATTACGTTTAGCTGAACCTTTGAGGTAAACAAAGATATCGCAGTCGCCTAAACAAAGATGCTAAAGCCTAGTTCAGCCTATCTCTCTCTCTCTCTCTCTGGGAAGTGTGCTAAAGTGTGGCTGGCCCTCCGACCTCCAAAAGGAGACAGTCCTGAGACAAAACGTTCCCTTATCATACAGCTGCCTAGATGCCCTGAATCTGTAGAGTGACAAACATAATTATACATGAAGAGGTTTAGAGACTGGCCGAATATTCTCGTCCCCTAACCTGTGATCTATGAATGACCTGATGTTGTCTAAGAGGTGAATTATACTGGCCGTTCCCAACCTGGCGCGCGCCATCGTGACGTCAAAATGCTGTAGATCTTGCCGGCGCGCCCGGATTTATAGCGCGAGCCGAGGCGCACAACAAAGGGGAATGAACGAGCTCCTGGGCAACCGGATGCCAGGACTCTCAGAGTGACTGCAAGTCTCTCTTGTAAACTTATTCAGTTAAGATGAGTTCTTTTATGGTGAATGAAAGGCTTGATCCGACGAAGTACTTCATCGACTCAAATCGAAGCATTGACGTCAATGCTGCTGCCAGTTCTGCCGTCGTTTACCTTTTTCTTCTTCTTCTAGTCCGTAGAAAAAGTCAGTAGCCTTTCCTCATTAGCGCCACCTCTGAAACTGAGAAGACTGCAACTAGTGTCGCGACCACCAGCGCGGGTATAAATAGTTACGGCGAATTCATGACGTCACATATGGGGGCGCCAGCTGGGCTGCTGTTACTGTAAAACACGCTTAAGCTTTCCCTTTAGTCTCATCATACCACAGCATGGTGTTTCCAGAAATTCCACCACATATAGGTCTACAGTGAAAAAAGAGTGAAGCAGCAAATCAGCAAAGCTATGCTTTCATATGTTGATTTTGGAAAATAGGTAGAATCAGTGAGGTAAGATATACAAGGTGCGTGTAAACAGATCAACTCTGTGTACAACCTTGACCAGAGAATGTCCTGCAGTCTGTTTACTGTATGTATGTAAATGTAGCCATTGTCTCAGACTCCTTTTTTCCAGGATTAGCCCCTCAATTCCTTGGCACAGTTCCTTCACCCAGGGATGTCTCTGCTGTGTACACAGATCTACACAAAGCCCCCGATGTCATTTCACTGATACTATTCTGTCTCACAACACAAGGATACACAGTCTCCTCTGTTGTTATTATCACTATACCAAGAGCAGGGGAGGCACAGGGTTTGACTTAGGAAGTCAATTTAATCAACGCTTTACATTTTTGGCACTTTCACCTTGATGAGATTTTTCTCTTCGTAACACTTAAACACAGTTTTACGTTTCGATGATGAGTGACGTCAAGAGTTTCTTTATTACGAATATATCACTAATTGTCAGTCAGTAATGTTGACCTTATCTCTGTTAAAGTCAAAAGATTACATTTTCCAACGCAAGGGAATCCTCAGATGTCTGGGGTCAGGCTTAGAAAATTCATTCAACGTGAAAACACGCAAATCAGGCTTCTGACCACCTTTCACATCCACAAGCACAAATCCTGGGGAGTTTTTCAGCCGTTGAAATGGCAGAGGCTGGAGGCAGCTCAGTGACAGCGGGATGGGAGGAGAGTGTTGGTGTGTATGTGGGGGGTGGGGGGTGAAGGCGTTTGATAATCACGCATCAGAGAAGAAAGGGCAGTCTGGTGGATGGAGAGAAGATCCTTCTCTTTTTTCTCCAAACACTGTCCCCATTAACAGGACTGATGTGCATCTCTGCAACAAACTGCAAACTCATTTGGCCTAGGGAGCCATAGAGTGTCCTCAATGTGTTCAGATAAGTGACTCCTGAGACCACTAAAAGACATTATTAGAAGGTGTTTATTGAGCTAGCCGTGGCCTAGATACAGCTTAATATCCTGAGAACCGTTATAGCCCGTAATTATATTACATTTTGGATGAAAACCGACTGTGATTAGATACATGATGAATAGCTCCATCAGAAGAAAAGAAAAAAAAAGACAAGGTGCAAGGTTTCTTAGGAGATAATGCACTATTGGCTTATTTCTGCAAGGAGTTGGAACATTTGATTTCCTTCTCATGACTGTGTTGCTTTGCACCGAAACATAGAAACCATTACATATACACAAAGCTATATGTTACATGAGGATTAACAGAAACAAAAAAGAAATACCAGCTTCTTTTGTATGACAGTATCCTACACAACTGTCAGATGTAAATTAGACAATATTCAATCTCTTTTCCAACATTGCAAGAGTTTATTTTGCAGCTGTGTTTGAGCTTTCTATTTTAAAAGCAGACCCAACGGTTTGTGCCAGAAAGTGAAAGTTGAAGTTGAAAACTGGTGACGATGTGTTATTTTCAGTAGACAATGCTGTAATATAACTGCTAATTACAACTAACGTTTTGCTGCAAAAAAAGAAATAATTATGGAATGAAAAAAAGATGTGTCAAAAGTGTCACTGTCGTCTTTGCTTTGTCTAATTGAATTGCAGCAAAATGAGGTTACAGATAGAGATGCTGTCGTTTGCATTATGGGAAATGTAGGTTCCATCTTTTTTGGAGCTTGATATCCTAAAAGTTAGGATATTTCGACCTATGCTGCATCCATTTTGACTTTTCTTATTTTATACACCTGTCACTTGAGAGCCCTCCAAATGTATACAAGTGCAATTCTGAAAAAGTGGAGTATTATTTTAAAGCAACACTATGTAACTTTTACCTGCAGCTGTAGTTCCAATGAAACAACCTGTAGGGGGACCGAAGTGGGAAAAGTTAGGGTACAACCGGGACGATTGACACGGGGGACGAATTAAACATTCCAGTTTTGGACCATAGACAGACATCATTTGGACAAAACATAGAACACATTAACCTCCGTTGCTCAGCCAAATACCTTCCTGTTCATCCTTTTATCCCGGAGTTACAGGCGATAAACGATTTTTGATAGTCAAAGTAAACTTCATTAGCTTTTTTTTTCATTTTTTTTATTTTTCATCTAAAGGTTCGACGTCATGCTTATTCAGTAGACCATTTTGTACTCTCTCCAATCCCAGACTTTTACATTGCAAGTTTGTTTGCAATGGATGCAAAACAGCCTATAATGGTGAATGTCTATGGAGGGATGAATGAAACAGCTGTTTCATTCTTCCCGACCAGGCAGTAAACCCCATGTATTCACATAAGAACAGAGTGAAATAACATTTTGTACTATAGAAACATTATATAATTGGAAACATGTATTATTCTAGCTATATAAATGGCATAGTGCATGGTATTTCCATAACTGTGAGATACGCGCCTCACGATGACGGCAATGAGTTGTTAACAGACACTCCCCAAGACGTATAGCCCTGCAGCAATCTTTCTGAAATAACACCTATCTGAAGTACCATTCATGATATGTTGCCAAATATTGAAGTGGTGGGAAGTGTACATAGCTTAAACTGTATGTTTCTTTCGTCCCCCATGCCTGTTTCATTCGTCCAGGCCAGAAGGGACGAATGAAACAAAACGCACGTCTGACTTCTGCTTAAATAACTCCCGAACGGTTTCGTAGAGAGCTGAAAATGCAACTGTATTTGACAGAGGACAGATGTAGGTTGCTAGTGACAAAATATTAGCTTTCAGTGTTTTACGATGTCTTTGTAAATTACATTTAATTAAAAACTGTTTAATTCGTCCCGGTTCTCCCCTACATAGTGTTGCTTTACTAGCCTCTTTCCGACCAAGTAGTTACAGGAACGTAGTTATAGGAACAGTCCACTGCTAAACAGTTCTACTAACTACTCTCCCCCAAAACCATTTGTATTCGCACTGGCCAAGTGGCCATAGGAACTGGTAGGAGGGGTAAGACAAAGTTATCTGAATGCCAGTGTAGACCTTTTGTGATAACACAAGAATGTCAACAGGTGTGATTAGATGGCTGTGTGAACACAAAAGACCTTTTGTTATTATAACACAGCCATCTAACCACCACAATATTTTGTTATGATACCACAGCCATTTATCCTGCTGCTGCTCTTTTTTAATCAAGCAGGTAGGCCTACCTTCATGTGTGCATGTACAAATAACTGTAGTAAACCAGTTTTTTATTAAATATTTTATTTATATCAAAGTAAAACACAATACAGCAAACTTTAGAGTGCAAAGATAAACTTAAGACCTGTTTACAAAAGTATAAGGCATGCTAAACAGTGAAGTTGATACAATATTAAAAAGATGCGGAAAAGGGAAAAGACCGTGCCGTGAAGTAGGAGCTGAAAGAGTTACAGGAACTGCGGTCAGAGGAACTTAATAATCCCCAAATTGGTCCAGTTGGAACACGAGAAAAAAAGGGTTCTAGGAAGAAAAAAAAACACTCTGCTTGAGGAATTCAACATGTGATATTAGTCCGGAGTGATTTTTGCAGTTCCTAGAACATAACGTTCTAGGAACTGCAAAAATCACTCCGGACTAATATCACATGTTGAATTCCTCAAGCAGAGTGTTTTTTTTTTTTTTTCCCAGTCACTGTAACAGATATCAAAAGTAATGAGACCTTTAAATCACAGACTACACTTTTCAGAGTCAGTGATCACTGAGGCTGGTAAGCCAGAAATGTCTCAAATCACTGCTGAAGTCAATATTGTATGACATTGATTTTATTTATTTTAATTTTCAACTTTATTTTGACCCCCTAACTACCTCTTTTTGTTATGGCACTGCTGTCTTTTTAAAGTGAAACCCTTTTGGACCTTTTCAAAAATACTCAATAAATCTTATAGGCCAAGTCACTCTGTATGTACACAGTGTAGTGCGCTGCCCGAGAGGCAAAGGATTTAACTGACATTTTTAAATAGGTTCAATGAATAGGTTCATTGGGACTTTAATTACATTCACTTTTTAACCGAGAGTGTTGTGGGCAATGGAAGTGAATCTTGACAAGCCAATGTGCTCTTATGACATCCCACCCATATAGGGCTGCTGTATTCCTGATTGCCCTTCTACCTGCAGGCAGGACGGGCATGCCAGTGAAATCTCTAATGCTTAATTAGCAGATTAGAAGATCCAATTAGGAGATCTCCTCTCTCTCTCAAATCAAGCCTCTGTCAACATGTCCTATGAAAATGAGACACTCCACGTTTCCACTTAAGGTGGGCGTTTCTCCCCCTGCTAAAATGACTACTCTTGCAACTGACTGTTGCATGCTTTGTTTAGCCCTGTGGATACCTCATTTGAAGCCCATTCGAGATTAATCATTTATATTGGAGGCACATTTCAATGGGAGACTGCGCTGTGTGTCAGAGTTAAAATGAGTCCAGACTGAAATGGACGCAACACGAAAACTTAGAACTTAACTCTGCAACGAAAACAAAAAAAACATTTACATAAAATTTAGGCATGTGGTTATGATTATGTGTATATGATATGTGTACATTTTCAGTCTTCCAGTTTTATTTGGAAAGGCCAAATGTTACATGGTTTTGGCGCCCACTAGACTTGTTGATTAGTTGTACAGCCAAGTAGCAAGACCCCACTCCCATGACATTTGTTGTAAACATCAATGGTACCCAGAAGACAAATCCCTTTTTTCTATCCAAAGTTTTGACTCCCTGACTTTTGTTCTTCTTGTATATAAATTATAAAGGGTAACATTTTACTTGAAGGTATCTAAATTTTACATAAGAGTGACATGACACTGTCATGAACACATGACACTGTCATGACACATGAACCCTAACCCTAACTCTAACCCATAACCATAACTTGTCATGACAAAAACCGAATGACACTAAAAGAAGCGTTATGTCATAAACGCTTATGACTTGTTTATAATGTTTATGACACGTTCATGACAGTGTCATGTCACTCTTATGTTGATACCTTCAAGTAAAGTGTAACCTTATAAAGTTTAAAACAGCTGATATTATATTAATACACCCAATAATTATAACATCCCTATACCCCTAGTTTATTGTCTATAGCGTCATCATAAAATCCCTCTCTTCGCAGACTCCAACAGAACAACTTCTACAAAACTAGTTGTTTGTGCTTTAAAGCTGCATTAATTAGTGTTTGGCCAATAGGGGGCAGAATAACTCTAAAACAAGCTCACTGACCAACGTTATATCATACAAAAATGTATGCACACCAAAACGTAAGATCGTATGAAACTAGTAGACCGCCGGCTGGTCACGTGATGTCTGCTACAGTGGCTGGCTACGAGCTCCATGAGGCCGAGCGGCAGTTGACGCCGGCTACAGACCTCCGGCACAGCTCGTCGTATCAGCGGCAGTTAGTAGATGTGTTTAGCCGCTACAGAGCTCTGCGACGCCGGCTACGGTGCTCCGCATGGTGCTCCGCATGGTGCTCCGCATGGTGCTCCGCATGGTGCTCTGCATGGTGCTCCATCATATCAGCGGTAGTTGGTGGTTCAGTGAACCCGAGAATAGGTGACTTTGTGCCGGGTACAGAGCACCGCGAGCTGTTGGCTTCGGCGGACATTACGGTTAAGTTTAGGCCACAAAATGTAAGAGTTATGCGGCTAGTTAAGTTAGGAAAAAGATTGTGTTTTGGATTAAAACACTCCCAAGGAACACACGTTTTATGGGTGAAGGTCTTTTGTTTTCCCTGGGAAGCAAACTCCCTGGCTTGAAAGTCCTGTGATTTAACACTCCACACAGTGTTGATACAGAAACAAACTATGTGTCGATGTGCTGTAGAACCAAACCAATAAGCTAAAATATGTGAAAGAGAGCTGCAGAGTTTGGTGATAAGTGTCTGATGATTTGACACTGCGATAAAAAGAAGGTGGAGGAACAGCTGTCAAACTTTACTGAAAATTCTCTTTTGAGTCATGATCACAAAATGAATGGCCACATGGCTCTTTCACTAATAGGTTAGTTATATATATGGCACCAACCATTTTGGGATATTGATTGTGATTTCATTCTCCACACATGCGTGAAAGCACTTACTTAAAAGCTATAGTGCGCAGTTTCTGTCTCCCCCATGAGGAATTCTAAGTAATGACAACAAAACTGTCGGCGCGTCCACGTGATACAAGCCTTAAGTGATCGCGCCCTCACCCCTCCTCCACGCAGCTGCTAGTAGCCAAGGAAGACACAGAGGATTAAAAAAACATGATGGACTCTTCAGAAGAGGTCATTATCTTCACTCAAGCTTCTGCGTGGGAAAGTCGCCGGACGACACCATCTTCTGAAGATAGTCATACTGAGAAATACAGAGAGAGTTGTGTGGAGCTGATAGTCTTAATTAGCTTTGTAGTAACTCATTTGGCAATGGCTTGAATGTAACGGACGTTTATTAAAGTCAAAAAGTTACGCACTAAAGCTTCAAGTCTTGTTAAAAATTTTGTAATTAATATCAAGATTTGCAGATTGTTACAGTTTTGCAATTTGTTGTGGACGTTAGGTGCTTTTTTATCTACGACAGAAGTGACTTTTAACAAAGCGAATAACTAGAAAAGCCTTGCATTTGCATTTCTTTGATTGCTAAAACAATGACCTGCGCAATTTGAAGTTTTACTCTCTATGTGAGACAATAACACAAATATACTGTATTTCAGGAGATGACAGTAATTGCTCATAAGTGATACTCACTGATTTGACATGCAAATTGCTTTATATGGGATCATTGGGACTGAGTGCTTCCAGAAAGTGACAGCACATGCTCTGCAGCTGTCATCCAGACAGTTCTTCGGGCTTACAAACAGGCCTCTTTAAATATAGAACTCAGACAACCCTCTTTTATTTTTTTGTTTGATTATGACAGAAATTGTTGGCTTTGTCATTCCAGCAAGAACTCTTTATATTGCTGCAGAATAACTGACCTGCAAAGGTCAAGATCCAGCAAACAAGTTGAGCTCACTTTGATTTTGGTAATGAGACGTAAGATGTGTTTATAATGAGTGAATCATACATTTATTTTTTTCATCAAATTTTTTTAATCAAATCCTCCTTTAATAAGACTTTGTTGCAATCAAACTGGGAAGAGAAAAGAGGATTCAAGGCTGCCATTGTACAATCAGTAGTCTATATCGATTAATTTCCGGGATTGTTCAGGTGCCGCCGGAAATTCTGCCGGATGTCCCTCATTTTGGCCGGATGTCCGTCACCTTTCACTTTCTTTATTTTGGAATTTTAAACTCCGGTGGATTTCTGAGGACTATGGCTAACTGCTCCTCAGATGTCTGCAGGGTAAATCCAGACAGCTAGCTAGACTATCTGTCCAATCTGAGTTTTCTGTTGCACGACTTTAACAACCTTTAAACGTACATGTTCCACCAAAAGAAGATCTTCCCCGAGGCTATTTTGCAGACGATAGTAAAAGATAAATAAATAGATAAAGAATTGCCAATAAACCAGAGTTTTTCTCCCATCCCGGAATACTGTGTGGACTAGCCAGACCCTCCTCCACAGCGGTGCGGAGGAGGGTCTGGCAAAGCGAGACTACATTCAGGTCAATATGCCCATCTGTTGTTGCGAGACTACGCAATCAGTAATAAAAACAAAATTGTACTGAATGTAACAGCATGAACACACTACATGAAGATCAAATTATACAAAGTCTTGATATGAATTTTTTTTATTTATAGGTAGAGCACAGGAGGTGTTTGCATAAGAGAAAATAGATTCTGCAGGTTTCTGACATGTAGATTATTAATACATTGTTCTCTTAGTTGGGTTCAAAGTGCTGCAAAATGAGATGTCAAAAACATACACATTAACAAACTGTCAGCTCTAATAAAGATGAGAAGAGAACTGCTGGATTCATTAACACCCACATTTCAGATTCCACCTCAGGGGACAAATACATTTCTACTTGGCTTAGATATTCAGGGTTTATTTCTTAAATTATATTTAAATTCCACCCAGTAAATGAACAAAGAGTAAACCAGTTAATACAGGAAATAATGTAATTGGATTAAATAAATAAAAAGAATTACAAATAGTACCTGACAGTGAAGCTGAAGGATCATTATTACAACTCTGGTCTTATTTTCTTAGTTATGGAGATCATGTTCAGTAAAAACCGACCAAGTAAGTAATTCTCAGATCTCAGCACTTAAGTACAATGTTTTTTTTTACTGGGTTACCCAAGTTGTGTTAAAATGGAATTATCCAGCCTACTGTGTGATCAATCATTTGGTCTGACAGTCCTTTACTGGTCAGCAGGTAGCCATAAAATTATTCATATTCATAGTCCCCACAAGATGATTCCTGTGAATTGTTTTGATCTTTTTGTTTCTCTCAACCCTCATATCTTTTTTTCTTGAAAAACATGGCACCTTGCCAAGTATTTTGAAAATCAACCTCTTCAAACCCACAGAGTTTCATTTTAAATTCTAGTAGAGAACCCAAAGTTTCCAAAGATAACAAATGTCAGGCTGAACTTGAAAGTGATGCATAAGACATAGGCTACAATATTTCTTTTTGATGGAATGTTTTTTTTTTTTTTAGGATCACTTGCGTTTGAATATATCCCTTAGTGTAGGTATCATAACTTGAATGAAGAGCTGGAACCAGCTGTCAGACTCAAGGATTTCTTAAGCAACCATGCAGTTTGCTGTGGATATTTATGCTTCTTCAGAATAAGAAGAGGTTTTGGTGACCCCACAACCTTCCCTCTAGCACCACCAACAGGCCAGACTAGCCCCATTACTGGTAAGGCTCTAAGGCCAAACTTGTTTACGCAGATTAATCCACAAGGCAGAGTTTATTATGGAATGAAGCAACATATGATATGATGTAGACTTATGGACCTGTTGTGGAGACTTTGATGTTCTCTTTTCCCCTCCCTCTTAAATTAATTTAAACCAGAAACGTTTGATATAGACAACCAAGAATTATTTTCTGCAACCTTTCAAGCCACCACCCTGACCACACCGCACACACCAAACACACACACTCCCGCTTCCCCCAAAGCCAAAGTCCACATTAACATCGTAATAGGAAAGTGTGTTAAAGCACAGCTTTAGCAGCCTGACAAGAGCGAATTGGATGTCAAAGGGATTCCTGCTTAGTTTAATTGAATCTGCCCAGCACTAAAAAAGAAAATCTGAAGTCAAAATAACCTATTAGATCTATCAGGGAATGTTTTGTTGAGTTTGACAGGAGGCACTGCTCTCCCACCTCCCTCTTTTATTCCTGCAGGTTGGGTAACGCAGGAGTGTAGATGTGGGCGATAGCTGATGTTATCCGTGATGTTTCTCCCTCTGTTACTGTTGTTCGTTAATAAATTGTGGCCTGCTGCTGCTTTTTTTTCCTGGAGCTAACTCAGCAAATCCCTTGAGTGTAGAACTAGGCTGGAGAAGCGTGTTGAGGGGTTTGAGTGAGTTACTCCAGCTAATGGATGGTGGAGGCTGATGGTTTCCTCTACGTGAACTGATTGCTAAAAATGGGCTGTTATTCAATGTCCTGACTTAACTTTTTCTGGCATTCCTCATTTTCTTGTCTTTAAAAAAGGCATTAGCTAGGACGTGAAGGTTAAGTGTATGGCGTAGTGGTATCTTAATAAGCTCAAAGCACAAAATACATTAGTAATGAATACAATGTATTAGATACCAAAGTGCTATGTGAATAGCAAATTAATTCCAGGTCACATCTCAAAACTACACTTAGCCACGTAAGTTGTCTTCTCTCATACACCACCTCCACCTGTCCCTCTCACTTTACTACAGCACATGGTGGTGGCTAATGATGAAAAGATGTGCTCCTCCTTTGTGCCGTGAAGAGCCAATCACATCCACAAATGGATATTAACTTTGGGTTGTCATGGATCCTACACCTGATCAATAGCTTTTACATAGCATTACAGCCAAGACCTGCAGGAGTGTGTTGTCCTGTCCCAGGTGTTTTTTTTAACTTACTGCTTAAAAACATGATCAACAATTCTGTGAATGTTTTGTTGTGAGCACGGTCGCGTTAAAATGTCTTCTAAAGATTTCTTCTGCGATGTTCTTTTTTTCTAAACATTAAACTGAAGTTTGATGCAAGAAACATGTCAAATAGATTGTTAGGGAGACAATCCCAGCTGACATTGGGCGACAGGCAGGATCCACCCTAGGCAGGTCGGAAGTCAGTAACAGGGCTGACAACCATTCACACCTATTTGCAGTTTAGAGTCACCACTTAAGCTAACATGCATCTCTTTGGACTGTGGGAGGAAGCTAGAGAGCCCGGAGGAAACCCACGCAGGCACGGGGAAAACATGGAAACTCCACACAGAAAGGCCACAGCCTAACCCTAACTACTGCACCACCCTGCTGCCCATTATATATACCTAAAACAGATTTTTGGATACAGATATGAAGAAATTAGGCTATTATAAATTAACAGAGTAGGATTGTGAGAACATAATGTTATGAGTAATATTCAGAGTAATAGTAAGGTGGAGGAATAGCTCTCCTTCAGAGTGCATCTGGATGCAAACTCAATGAAAACCGCAGCGCACATTCACGCGTCGCCATTCTCTTAGTAAATGTGTCCCTGAGTGATTTCTCACAGTCCAGCAGGAACATGGTAATCCTTAGCCTCCGCAGTTTAATCAACTCCTGATTGCAATCCAAACTGTTATTGTTGTTGCAATTTAGTAGAGTGGTTATTAAATTGTTAACCAGATGGAAAAAAGGAGCCAAACTGCTTGTTACATCTTGCTAGTTGAAAACAAAGGATACTGAAAGAAGACACGTTGCAGTATAATACCTCTAGGTATTTTAAATCTGACGCATTTTTTAATGTGCACGTTCAAAAATTGTTTTAGTCGTGCAGGAGAAAACTTCTGGACTTACCCTGCAGAGATCTGAGGAGAAGTTAACCGTAGTCCTCATCAATTGACCGGAGTTTAGAACGCCAACACAAAGAAAGCGGAAGGTGAAGCACATCCGGACGAAAATGAGGGACAGCTGGTGGAACCTCCTGCGGCACCGGAATAATCCCGTAAATGAAACATTGTCAATAGCGACTATGACCTCGGCTATGGTCAAAAATCCATTCAATAAGTTTTGTTAATGGCAGAAACATTTTCAGTGTGGTTAAAGCAGCAGTTCTTAGGCATTGAAGCACTAAAGTCTATAACTCTATCACATTTAACTGTCAGACAGCGCCAGTAGGGATGTGGCACAACACAACACAACACTAAGTACTGTTGTCTTTGCTTTCAGATTCACGAGCTGGAGAAGGAGCACCCAGAACGGTGGACCATGCAGTGATTGGAGGAGTGGTGGCCGTGGTTGTCTTCGCCATGCTCTGTCTACTCATCGTCTTGGGGCGCTACTTTGCAAGACACAAAGGTAGTGAAGCTGAAAATACTAACACTACACATTTCATTATTGTATACAGCAGGCAGTGAGCAAACACTGGCCTCACCAACACTGATAGACAGCAGTAAACTGGTGCAGCCAGCCAATAACACACCACCCTACCACCTTTATTTACAGCCATGTTACTGTAGTTGTAGAAAACCTGAGGTTGGTGCATTTTAAATATACCATTGGCATAGTTAAAGTTTGACTAATAGCCACCTGGCCAATAAACGGTATGCCCCTTTATTTGGAGAACATGGGACAGTCAACACATTCTCACTCCCATCGCGTAAAATACGGACGCTTGGTCAGGTGCCTTTGGCGTTGTTATTGATGGTAAAAGTCTCCTTTAGCATCATATCTAAACGCACTTTATCTAAACTTGCTTGGTTGGGACTATTCGCGTCACTTTGGATGCTCTAGGACATACGTTTAACTGGCATGCGGCACAAGAATGGGACAGTTAGGTTTAGGGAAAGATTGTGGGTGGGGTTATAAAATGAATGTTTGAGTGACACATGGGACAAGAACAAGACACAAACCCTGGGTTAAAGTCCTGTGTTGTTTGACCCATCCACCACCCCAACCAACCTCCCTACGCGGAATATCGGGCTTTCATACTACTCGCTAACGTTATCGCTCTTAATACTCTGTCATCTTAAAGCACTGTGGAGCTGCTGCCTGGTGCGTTCCATCAACACGCTGAAGGGTGATTTTTGTGTCGTATCTGATGCTGAGAAGCACTGCCAAGCGTCCTTATTTTACAAGTTGGGAGTGAGAACGAATTGAGACAGCATGTACAAACTGAGTTTGGAAAATAAACATATGAAATATAGGAAGATTACTACTATTACTATTACTACTTTACAAATCAAACAGTACCTATATACAGATTAAAGGAAATGAAATACAATCTGCAGCTTAATTCAATTGACTCTCTGATTCTGGGTCAGTTTTGGATGAATGGTTGCATCGTGCACCACACAACACACACAGCATCCGAGACTCGCAGGCATCGAATTTGGAGCCATATGCCATGCCAAACTTTCTCAGAAAGTTGAAAAGGTTGATTCAAACTGATGGCCATAACATAAACCAATAGTTTCAATAAATTATCTGGAGGACTCCTGTGTTTCTTTGTTGAAGAATATCAAGGATTTCAGTAAAAGAAAACTTTGAAAGGGGAATTTACAGTGGAGTAAAAAACCCCACTCTTTAAAGCGTAAGGCTCACCAAAATGCAACCTAGGGTCTTTTTGTGAATGTACCCGAGTCAAACTTTTGTTTAAAAGCATATTTAGGACGGAATCGCCACTTTTAAGATTTACCGTATTTTCGTTTTTTGGTCAAATGGGCTTTTGAATGGGAGTGCTAGGGGCACTTTTATGCTAGCCGCAAAATAGCTATTTTTAAAACACTAAGAAGGCTCGACACAACATGAAACTTTGCTCGAAGTATCACCAGGGGCTCTACACCTTAACGAAAGCATTGACAACATTGTTTGTGTACCCAGAGTTTACTAAAAAGAGGTTTTGAACAACTCACCGTAGCTCTTGTTGTTTCTGGCCGCAGCCATTTTATCAGTCAAAAACAATCAATTTCCGAATGCAACATAAAGGGAGGAGAGTAAAGATGCAAAGCTCCTAATGCTTAGTTCCATATAAATGCACTGATTATTTCTTGTTTTGTTGTTATTTAAAAACAATATTGACCTCGTAGTTGAAAAAGGAGCCTCATATGGAGTCCGTTCATTCGCATTCGGATATCGACTCGTTTTGACTGCCGAGGTGGTAGCGGCCGGAAACAACAAGAGCTACGGTGAGTTGTTCAAAACCTCTCTTTTTAGTAAACTCTGGGTACACAAACAATGTTGTCAATGCTTTCGTTAAGGTGTAGAGCCCCTGGTGATACTTCGAGCAAAGTTTCATGTTGTGTCGAGCCTTCTTAGTGTTTTAAAAATAGCTGTTTTGAGGCTAGCATAAAAGTGCCCCTATCACTCCCATTCAAAAGGCTATTTGACCGAAAAACTAAAATACGGTAAATCTTAAAAGTGGCGATTCCGTCCTAAATATGCTTTTAAACGAAAGTTTGACTCGGGTACATTCACAAAAAGACCCTAGGTTACATTTTGGTGAGAGTTACACTTTAACTCACTTTATTGTCTACAATGTGGATAAATTGTATTTGGGTTCAGCACACAGCATACACCAAAAACCAAAACAAGGAATAACATCATCAACAAACAACATGGTGGAAAATATAGATGTAAAAAACAAACAAATGGGGGTGTGAGGGTTGTGTGCAGAAAATATAGTGTAGACAGACTACACTAAACACAGCCCATATGTTATACATACGTTTTGGAATGTTATAGGAAAACTCCTAACTCAAAATAGTGATTTTTTTTAAATATATATTTTTTATTATTAATAATGTTTTAATGTTAACATTAAACGGATGTATACTGCTTGCCTCTAAAACACAAATTGATCCAGCTGGCTATAAAGTTTATCAGGTGTAGCTTCTCTACTTTGTTTCTGTAAAAAACTCTTTTTACATCCTTTCTAAATAATGGAAAGACAGCTATGAAGGCTGCCGGTTACTGATGATAAAAAATGGCATGCAGTCCTGCTGAATAGTATAACGCATCTCGTATGCTGCCCTCATAACACAGAAATAATTAGAATCTATAACAAATTTCACACTTTGATAGATAGATAGATATCAAAGTGTGATAGATAGGAGGAAATGGAATTGGACACATTAACCGCTTTAGAGAGGAAATACTGTAAATGAGGCTATTTAAAGGTGTAAAAGAGACACTTTCTTATTTATGGGGTGGCAGTACCTCAGTCTGTAGGGAGTTGGGTTGGGAACTGGAGGATCTCTGGTTCAAGTCCCTGTACGGACCAAAGTACGGAGTGTGGATTGATAGCTGGAGAGATGCCAGTTCACATCCTGTGCACTGCCAAGGTGCTCTTGAGCAAGGCACTGTACCCCCCCCAACTGCTCAGGTCCAACACTGGCAGCCCACTTACTCTGACTCTAATCTTCCCATTTGTGTATGAATAGGTCCTGAGCGTGTGCACGTGTAATTCATGCCTGTGTAGTGATTTCTAACAAACAGAGTGCAAATTGTAAGTTACCCACTGGGGATCAATAAAAAAAAAGTTGGATGTCCAGAAGCTGCATGTTCAGTTAAACAATAATTTCTGTTACCTGACAATGGATCTGGTGGTGAACTGAAACATTTCTGTTCTTAAAAACAGTGTGTTAACATATTTCAATAAAAAATAGCAATAAGATGCATATAAACAAATCACATGGAGGTTACTTTGAATAATGGCATTGTGTATGGTGCAAGTTGTAAGCTGTTTAAAATTTAGTGGATGCCAGATATTCATGAAAGAACATTAACGATAGTGAAGAGATAAAAGATTTATTTATTTTTGCCTTCTTATGGTGGCTAAACCTCTGCAGAGAATCCCCCAGAATCAGAATCAGAAAAGCTTTATTGCCAAGTACGTTTTTTACACATACAAGGAATTTGTTTTGGTGTTGTAGGTGCATGTCACACATTCTCTAAAATAAGTTAAACAAACAGGTTAAACAGAACAAACAATATAAGTATAACTATATATATATATATATATATATATATATATATATATATATATATATATATACACACACAGAATGTATTAAAAATAAGAGAGTAAGAATTAAGATAAAAAGAGCAGATTAAGTACAGTGGCATGTAGAGCCAGAGGTGGGGTGTGGAGAGAGTCAGGGTGGTTTCCGGGCCTTGTTGATAAGGCTAGTGGCAGAGGGGAAAAAACTGTCCTTGTGACGTGAGGTTTTGGTCCTGATGGACCTCAGCCTCCTGCCAGAGGGGGGTGTCTCAAAGAGTTTGTTGTCGGGGTGGGAGGGGTCAGCCACAATCTTTTCAGCACGCTTCAGAGTCCTGGTGGCATAAAGGTCCTGGAGCGGCGGCAGATTGCAGCCAATCACCTTCTCAGCTGACCGAATGACACGCTGCAGTTTGCCCTTGTCCTTGGCTGTGCTAGCAGCGTACCAGATGGTTATGGAGGATGTGAGGATGGACTCAATGATGGCTGTGGTGTGAAGTCCACAAACAGGATCCTGGCGTAGGTTCCTGCGGAGTCCAGGTGCCGGAGGATGTAGTGTAGGGCCAGGTTGACTGCATCGTCTACAGACCTATTGGCTCTGTAGGCAAACTGCAGGGGGTCCAGGAGGGGGTCGGTGATGGCTTTGAGGTGAGAAAGCACAAGGCGCTCAAAGGACTTCATAACCACAGAGGTCAGGGCGACGGGTCTGAAGTCATTAAGTCCTGTGGTCCTTGGCTTCTTGGGAACAGGGATGATTGTTGAGGTCTTGAAACAGGCTGGCACATGACATGTCTCCAGTGAGGTGTTAAAAATGTCTGTGAACACTGGAGACAACTGGTCAGCGCAGTGCTTCAAGCTGGATGGGGAGACAGCATGCGGTCCAGCAGCTTTCCTGGGGTTCTGTCTCCTGAACAGTCTGTTGATGTCTTCCTCATTGATGGAGAGAGTCGTCACTGAGGTGGGTGGGGAGGTGGAGGGGGGGACCTTTAAGGTGGGGGAGGTGGAGGTGATGCACTGTAGCTGGAGCTGTTGGGAGGTGTCGCGGGGGATGGTATCAGGGAAGACCCTTTGTTGGGAGGTGTTGAGTGGGGATGGTTACAGGACGGGCCCATTGTCCATCAAAGCGAGAGTAGAACTTGTTAAGGTCGTTGGCTAGGCGTCGGTCGTTGGTGGAGTGGGAGACTTTGGGCTTGAAGCTGGTGATCTGTTTGAGCCCTCTCCAGACAGAAGCAGAGTCGTTCGCTGAGAACTGGTGTTGGAGTTTCTCAGAGTACCGCTGTTTAGCCTCTTTCACCGCCTTGCTAAACTTGTACTTTGCTTCTTTAAGTCTGTCTTTGTCCCCACTCCTGAACGCCTCTGCCTTATCCAACCTTAACCTTCTGAGTTTGGCTGTGAGCCAGGGTTTGTCATTGTTGAAACTCACCCTGGTGCATGATGGAACACAGCAGTCCTCACAGAAGCTGATGTATGACGTCACAGCCTCTGTGTACTCATCCAGACTGTTGGTTGCAGTCCCGAACACATCCCAGTCAGTGGAGTCCAAACACGACTGGAGATCCTCTACAGCTACACTGGTCCACTTCCTTGATGTCCTCACTACAGGTTTGCAGAGCTTTAGTTTCTGCTTGTAGGCAGGGATCAGGAGGACCATGACGTGTTCAGATAGTCCCAGTGCAGCACGGGGGACGGCATGATAAGCATCCCTGACTGTGGTGTAACAGTGATCCAGAATGTTCTCCTCTCTGGTCGGGCATTTAATATGCTGTCTATATTTAGGTAGTACATGAGTGAGGTTTCCTTTGTTAAAGTCTCCAAGGACAATAACTAGGGAGTCCGGGTTGGTTCGCTCCACACACAGTATCTGGTCGGCGAGCATGCGCTGTGCGACCTGCACGTTGGCCTGCGGCGGGATGTAAACACCGACCAGAATGAATGAGTGGAACTCACGGGGTGAATAAAAAGGCTTACAGTTTATGATGAAAGATTCCAGGTCAGGAGAACAATGCTGCTGGATCACTGTCACGTCGTTGCACCAACCGCTGTTGATGTAGAAACAGATTCCTCCACCTTTAGTTTTGCCGGAGAGGTCCGTGTCTCTGTCCGCTCTGTAGAGTTGGAAGCCTGCCAGCTGCAGCGCAGAGTCCGGTTTTAATCCACAGTGCCACGTCTCCGTGAAGCACAAAACAGTAGATGAAGAAAAGTCCCTGTTTCCCCCCAACAGCAGTTGTAATTCTTCCAGTTTGTTGGGCAGTGAACGCACGTTAGAGAGAAATATGCCCGGTAATGGTGTGCGTAATCCTCGCTGGCGGAGACGCACTAGCGCACCAGCCCATTTCCCTCTCCTCCGACGTTTCGCTGCATGAGCAAAGGTGAGCACACCTTTGACTAGAATGTCCAAAATTTCCAGTGTAGGGAGAAGAAAAGTAGGAAATAAATCCTCTGCCGTTGTTCCCCTGATGTTCAAGAGCTCTTCTCTGGAGAAAGAGATCCGGGTACCATCACAAAAAACAAAGTTAAAACACAAAACAAAACAAAACAACGCGCACAGACACACCGAGTCGACCGTCTGCGGCGCCATCTTAGATCTTCATGTTGGGATGTGAGACTGGAGCCAGTTGAGGTCAATTAGGAAAATAATTCATGTTCAATTACAGGATGTTGAAGGCGACTTTTAACTACCTCTGTCTAAAACTTTCCATACTAATTACTTAACAACAACACTTAGTTGAAGCGACCCATAACCATGAGAACAAACGTGGGAGTAGGGATGTATTAAGTGGCAACGGGGGCGGATTACAGCATAATTCTAAAATGACTGTTCAAACTGAGGTTGCATTGCCTAAAGTCTCAAAGTATATCCGATACAGGATGATGGCTGCTCTAGTGTCAGTAAAAAATGCATGATTCAATAATGTTTTCTTCCAACTGTCATGAAAACCTGATGTTTCATTGCTATGTACTTGTGACGTGCAATGACAATAAAGTTAAATTGAATCTAAATGTTAAATAAGGAGAACAACCAAAAAGGAAACAAATAGGATTTTTCCTTTTTCCTTCATGCAATCCTAATGTATTCCTTCACCATCCCTGTGGTACAGCACCACTGAACACCTTGTTTTCGTCTATTCTAGCAGCATTTGTGCTTTTATTTTTGCATTTGAAGTGCCCCTTCCTCATTCAACCTGAATATTGCCTTCGTTATCAACCTCTTCTGTGATAGGATTTGAATAAATCTTGTAAATTAAGTTTGAAGGAGCTCGCTAGTTCTTTTTCTTCTCCTCTGAACTTGACAAGGTTAATTTGAAGGTGTGAGCCATGCACTCGAGATCATTTGGAAACCCTGGTTTTCATGTGCCCATTTGAATGAAAAAGAGGGGAAATGATGTATAATCTGAATATTACAGCTTGCTGGTGTAAGGTTTGTGTAAATGGCCACATGGAGACGGATTTGCATAATTAGGTGCTGTGGGATGTAGAGGCACATTTTAATCTTTTGTATCATCTACGCAGCAGGCTATTACCCAGTCTGTGACACTGTCCTTCATCCCCTCCTCCTCAGGTACCTACTTCACACACGAAGCCAAAGGAGCAGACGATGCAGCGGACGCAGATACAGCCATCATCAACGCAGAGGGTGGCCACACCAACTCGGACGAAAAGAAAGAGTACTACATCTAATCAAAGCAGGACCCCTCACTCTAGTGTCCTCTTTGGGACACGGAGCTGTTTTGGGGGCTGGGGCAGATGGAGAGGGGGGTTTGATGGAGGGATTTAAATTTGGTTCAGGATCACTTTTAGTGAGAGTAGAGGGGTCGAGGAGTAGAAAAGAGATGGGGTTTTAAAGACAGGCCTGGTTTTAAGCCGTTGTTTAGTCTAGTCTGCAGATGTAGATGGAATGTTTTGTGTGTAAAAAAAAAAATCAAAAATCAAAAAAGGACAAAAACGGGAGGGTTTGGGTTATCGGTAAACTGAGAAGGGGATGGGGTTGGGGGTGGGAAGGGTGTGCCAGACGTTGCCAGAAATCACTGTAGAGAGCTTCACCATTCGACACCTTCCTCCCTAACTGCTGGTACGAATTTTATTTAGTTCAACCATTTGCAGAAAATTCTGTGCCTTGTTCTATCCATACTTTGGATTTGTGTTGATCCTCATTTGCATAACCTTGTTGCTCCCCTTTTTCCTGTTTCATCTTTCCCACTCGTAATCATCAATGTGCTGTTGGCTTTTGTACGAGGGTAAAATTACACAACCACTTTATTCATTTCGCTAAATGTGTCTGCACACACGTGTCCTCTACTGCATAACAAAAACTCCTTCCAGTATACTGTGATTTGTCTCAAGCCACTTCCCCTACTCTTTTTTTAACCCTGAAGTTTTGACAGCTCCAAAAATGCATGGAATGCTTTACATATCATTGTACAAAAGACATAAATGAGAAACAGGTTTGATGTACTGTATATGCTCTTCCTGCCCTCTCCTAAACACAACCACATTCAAAACATATTTATAAAAGAAGGCGGCAAAGGATAATATAAAATTATTTTATTGGGCCTATTCCATTTTTTGTTGTTGTTTTTTTTTGTTCTTCAGAGCAGATTTACTGCTGCCTCTTAAACAATTACCTTTCTCAGTAAGGAAAAGTGGTACATTATTTGTCCTCACTGCGCTGCCATTTCATTATTTTGAATTCTTCCTCTGCTCAGTGCTATTTTTCTTCTATGAGTCTGAATGTTAGCTTTCTGTTTCCCCACCAGCTTTTATTGAGTTGTGATGATGTGTTAATAATGAGATTCAATTGATTTCCATCTGCTCTTACTCTACAATATGTTTCTTACCAATGGGAAAGTAAGAAAATGAAATTGTTTTTGGGCAGACTCTAAGTCAAGATGTCTCGGTAATAAATGGCTGTTGAAAAAATATTTGATACTAACATTGGCCAACCAGCAGCCAAAAGATGCTGGTAACATAACTTAACCGAAAAGAGAAACAGCCTTAACCAAACTCCAAACTGTAACAACCGTTCTCATCCCACATCAAATACAGCAGCTTGGTCAGTGGCCCTCAGCATCTCATACCCACATACAAGGCATCCTTTAGCATATGTCTGAGACGCACCGGGCTTTCAACTGCTCGGCCGCGGCGCAGTGAGATGACGTAGTATAAAGAGGGAAAAAGTCCACATAGGGAAGATAATAATAAAAAAGCAACAAAGTCCACGTAGGGAGGAGGTTAGGGTGGATGGATGGGTTAAACAAACAGGACTTTCACCCAGAAGACCGCTGTTCGTGTCCCATGTGAAATCAAAAGTTGGGAGTAACTGGGTAATAAGTCAACGTTGGTTGACTTATTAACTTACGTAAGTGAAGTTACATATAAAACATATTAATGTCCCGTACGTAATTTACGAAACAGGCGTACTTATTTTAATCCAAACCATTGTCTTTTCCCTCAATCTAACCTACGTACTTTTGTTGCCTAAACCTAGTCTCGCATTGCCAGACCTTCTTCCACTGCACTGCGATATAGACTAGCCTAAACCTAACGCCTGCATGTTGAAAGATGATGCCAAAGGGTTAAAATAGTAATGCCAAGGGGTCCTGGTTAAGCCACTGTATGTGTTGAGATGGGAGTGATAATGTGTTGACTGAAACACGTTTAAATGTATTTACGGAATACATAAGCTACACAAAACATCCTCCCTACAGTGTGTTTATCTCACAGACACACAATACAATGTAAATCAAGCCAATGAAATCACAGCTGTATTGTACACTAATCCTTACTAAGACATATTTTTTACAACCTACTAGAATTACAATGGAGTACCTTTGTGGATTTCATTGTGTCACACTCATTATGAGTTTTTTCAAAATGTAAAACAAGCCAATGTTGGGGTAAGTAAATGTCTTCAAACTGAAATGTTCTGAGAGACAGGCCAGTCTTTCCGCTTACATTACACCTTTTGAATATATTTTGCTTTGGTGCAGCAGCTTGAGTGCGTAAACAATTGATTGCTTATTGCATGAGTGTATGTGCTAAAACACATTCTTTTTGTTTCTCTATCTTGCTTTATGTATCACCTGCCAAAACTGTATGAGGATCTGTTTTGCTGTGCCAGCTGAGGAGTTCTGAGGCATGCCAAAAGTTTGTAACTGAACATATGTTGTGCACAATGGTGGTAATCCATAGGTAACAATAATGCCCTGGCTTGAGGGTCTCTTCATGGCATTTTTTGTTAAAATGATGTTTTCACACAGCAAGCAGCTTGAGTCCTTACTCTAGTGTATATGACAGCTGTGGGTGGATTTAGGTGGAGGTCTAGGTTGCAGTGTACACCTTCAAAGTGTTGAACAGGCTTTATGTGCCATGATATTACATCATTTTATCAACGCAAATGATAAACTTATCATTAAACCCAACAGTGGCTGCAACCATTCCTCCAGTATTATTTTTTAAGGCACCTATTCCTGCGGTAAAAAGCTAGAATCAATTGGACAAACAAAAACTAAATCAAATCAATAGAGAAAACTTTTTAAATGAGTTCCCTGATGATGGCAACTTATCTTGTACAGTCAAATCAGAAGTGACATTTTACAAATTTTATTGCAGCGCAAATTCAAAACTTGCAATGTTAATGAAATACAAAATTAATTTTTAGAGATTCAGATTCAGGAAATACATCTTACATCAATAACAGTGAGTTTAAACATTGCATATCAAATGTAAATAGGTGTCATTTAATGTATTGATATAGTTTGCATACATATCAATAAGCAACTAGGCATAAGTACCATGTTACAGCTAAGTCAAAAGAATTACTGTTGCATTGTGAGTGTCCAAACTTAGTCATCATGATTATTTTTAATAATTGTATTGTAACTCTGGTGTTAAGTTCTACAGGTTGAGCTATTTTCAATACAAATGTGCACCTTAAAAAACACCTGCTAATGAAGAAATACATTTGCAAATTTCACAACATATACACCTGTACATGGCATAAAGAAGCACACTGTAAATACAGATAAAGAAGTTCTGCAAGTCGTACAGAATGCAATGGAAATTTCTAAGGGGACACTAAAGACTGATGAACTTGTCAGTGTAAATTAGTCTTTTATTTTAGTTTTAACATTTGGAATGTTTATTGCCGATATTATTGGAGGTACTGCTATATACCCACTAGTTTAAGCCTACTGATTACGTACTAGCATGTTCATCCATTTCCTTGTTCCCCAGAAATGACTTTTGTTTGGTAGTTCTGGCAGTGTTTCTGTATTTTATTGTGTTTTCTGTATTTCTAGCTTGCCTTTATGGTTTGTATGTGTTAGATTTGTGAATGTGCTTCTTAATTTGCTTGTGTTTTTGTTGTTTGATGCCCTTTTTCTTGCAAGAGTGGTAAAGATCTTTTCTTCATTTGCTTGCTTTTCTTAAGTTGCCCAACGTTGAGCTCTATTCGCCATTGTACTTTTTGCTCTACCAGTAACCTCAGATTTCACTTGAGACTTTTGGTTTTCCATTATACCAAACAGGTTTTAATTGTATGTATATGATATATATCAATATCAATCATATCTAATGATAAAACATACTCACTGTTTATTAATATGCCACTAGACGTCATTGGGACTTAATGGTGTTGCTTGCTGTGTGGACACTCATATCCAAGATTCAATACTTTATTGCCATGTTAATACATTTGATTGGAATTGCTCAATGTGCAGCTCAGATTGCAACACATTAACAGTGTGATAGCTTTAATATATCATAACCATGCATGAAAACAGCATTCAGTCTCTCCATATTAAGATTGCGGTTTTGGGGGTCGTCCAAAGGGAGATGAGAAGGTTCTTGTGAAGTGCATTAGGAAAATTTACCTCTCCTGAGCATAAAGCAGCTGTGCATTTAAAAGTCGTTTGATATTTTATTTCTTTTAGAAGACAGCCAGAGGGCCGGGTGGGAGCTGTGGACAGATTTTTAGCTTTTCCATTGGTTATGGCAGTTGTTGATGGGGACTACCGGAGTGATGTTGCAGACAAAGATCAAAAATGCTGTGTCACTCCAACTGTTAATTTTTCTGTTAAAACTTGAGTTGATTGAAAGTTCTGTACTCACAAAAGAATCACCACTAAGTTAACACTGTATGCTGATGACACTGTTTTGTGTTTGTTAAGTGGATGGGAGGGGGTGGGGAAGGGTTCAGATTAGGTTTGATGTTTTACAGTCTGGTGTCTGATAAAACTATTAACTGACTTGTTATTGTTGCTTTATAAATCCCAGTGCAGATGCCACTTCATCTGCAAGACTGAGATTGTGTGATTTGTTTTTTTTACAGTGAGCACTATTTCGCTTCAGTGACATGTGGCAGCTTCCATTTAAATCAGACTTCAAAATATGTCTTGCCAATAAAGGAATATAAATGAATATTGTCTTCTCCCTTAAGGCTGATGCATTAATATTTTATTTGTGCATATTAAATATGTTGTGCGTTGGAATAGCAGAAGTGTTCTCCAAAATGTTTTACCTACTGTACTATAATTTTGCTCTCCCAAAGTTCCCATATAAAATGTACCATGAGCAAAACAACATAAAAAAAACATCCAAGTAGGTTTGACAAGGATTGAATTTGAAATAAATAGTAAAATTATATTTTAGGTTACTGTATGTATCATTTTATTTTCTATGAAATGCCCAGTAAAGTAAAAAAATGGTCTTACAGTGTAACTGGTGTAGTTTTCTCCACATTCAATTCTTTTGATAAAGTCATGTCTCTAGTTCATGCGTTGCTGACCGATGTGACTGCATCTCAGGTAGAATGCAAAGTTTAGGCCCTACCAATGACATTAAAGCAAGTACAATGCATCCTCATTGAATCAGTTGCAACACATTATTTTGGCTCCAACAGGCAAAATTGGTGGCATTTTGCATATGTGTTGTACATGTTTTCTGTATTTTTCTTAGTATTTGGTGCACTGTAAAATATGTGTTTAGTATTGCTTTGTGTTTACATAGGTCATAAAGAGTACACTGTTTATTGGAATGAAGCAGAATCAGAAGCTTGTTGTGGCTGTACAACTACTGTCACTTTCAACGCACCACCGCCTTTGGAAGCACGTTTGATTCCTGAAAGGTTTTGATTGTGTCACCAGTCATTGTTTTTTAGATTAATTCTTTTTGTCTCTCTGCTGTTATTGGGAAATGTTTATGTGTATTGATGGAGAAAAGGAGTTCCACATTCCCATACACATTTTGTATTGGTTCATAAATAGACATTTTTACAAAACAATGAAGAGTTATTGTCTTAATAAAAAAAAGAAGATATTAATGTCCAAAATAATCAGTGTTGGTATTATTTGTTTTACTCTAAGTGTTAATATATTAAGGTGCACCACAGGTATATGGAGAAATGTGAATAATATGGACACACAGCAATTTAAGATTATTTTTAATCTTCAGTAACCTCTTGCAGATAATAATAATAACTGCATTTACCTGTTTCATTTTGATAGCCTAAAGAAAATGGTAATTTCAACAGACATAATGTTATAGGGGCTGTACTTGAAAGACAGGAAAAAGTGGTCTGGGATTGCATCCACACAGCTCTCACGGACCATTCCCCAACTCGTCAAATACTGACGCATTGTCACGGCCCTCGGCGTCTGATAAAGTCGCACAAGGCACTCACATGCACCGGCATGCACGCACAGCCGGACCGGCTATCAAAACAAAGAACACAGAACACAACACACACAGACGGAGTCTGACTTCATACTGTGCTCAGGACGCCATAACTCCACTATATCTTCACATAACAAATAGTTGTTAATTGCTATTTTAATGTGATCAATATTGAGTATAGCCCCTTTAAAGCATAAGATTGGCAAATCACAATTTCTGAAGTCAACATTTTTACACTCAGCCCCCAAAATATGTTTTGTGATTTGTGAATTTTAATTAGGGTTTCTGAGTTAATGTAGATCTCATCCTCAAAGTGAAGCTTAACTGGTTAACTACTGTTTTATTACGTGAATAGGTGCAGAGATGATATTTGGTGTTCAAGCTCGGTTTTTATAACTCCTCACAAGGAAACACCAAGCACCGCAGAGCAGGGATAATAACTTCCCCTCCTTGTAAAATATAGACTCAGGTTGTGCTTATGAAATGCTTTATGGACAGCAGCAGCAAGAGATTGCACCTGTTGCAGCATAGCTTTCAGGTGGTCAGCGTATATATATATATATATATATATATATATATATATATATATATATATATATATATATATATATATCCACTTCCACATATTCTTTGGTGATTTTTTTACTTTTTGTAGTCTGAAGTGAATCTTGGCATACACCAATGTCATGAAATCTTTATCACAGGCATAAACAAGTGTGAACATGCAGTATAAAGCAGGTACTCCTAATTAACACAAATATAGGGTAATACCTGGAGGAGCATCGTGAAAGCTGGAACACATTCGACAAGGTTAATACTCTGAAAATCATTCTCTGCTTCGTCTGCTCGCAGCGTGCAGTGAACCTTTTTAACTAAAATCTTAAATAAATGGAGATAGTGTTATTGATTCCAACATACTAGATAGAGTTGACGTGAGGTGAGCTATCTGTCATGGAAAAATGAATTTCTCCATTCATATTCAATGTTCAGGATTCAGGCTTTGCTTTAACACACCTATAATATTCAGTAGTCAGTAGATGACTTGAGCAGAGAAAGATATTATCTTTTTAATTACATTTTCACCTCAGGCTCTCATTAGTGTTGAAGTGCTGTACATAATGAGCCAACACCTTAAATAAGTAAAGGTGATACTGCTATTGATTAGAATGTGAAGACCCGAGGCAAGTTATCACTCATAGAAAATGTACTTCTGTTATAGACTCATTACTCAATATCCTTGAATAACCTAAATAGAAAGAAATTATATTCATTACAATCTAACTGACTCTGAAACAGCAAATGGCTGCACTTAATAAAGCCTGAGCATAATCATTTTTGTAGTGTGTCCTACAATAATGAAGAAGGTCAGTGATGCTTGCAAAGTTATGTGGTAACCTTGCAAGCCCAAAAGGTTAAAGCTGCAGTATCCTGAAATGAATAATATAGTATTTATCCATTACATATGCGCAGCAACCACGTTAGTATTTGTCTCAGTGCAAGTCAGTGAGTCTTTTAATCCTGATCTAATGAACTCTGTTAAAAGAAAACTGTCCTTGTTACCAATCAAATATTTTTTATCGGATTGGCTGTTTAGCACCCACCCAGAGGCCATTAAGATTAGAGTGCCATTAAGAGGCTTTGTAAAGCAAAGCTCTACAGCCTGATGTCAACAGGTGGACCAGAAGTAATTATGAATGATTTATTGATTGTGAGATTATAAAGGGCAGGAAAGAGCAGACCCATAAACTCTCGGGGCACTGGCGGCCCTTTAAGGAAACTCAGGAAATTAGGCCACCGCCACCTGTAAGGGCTCACAACAATTAAGCTACTTGTCCTTGCTCTGCAATCAGACCAGGTCCCCATTATGCAGAGAGTATTACTTGCATTATTTTTTCATATAATCAAAATACAAATTAACTACTTAGGAATTATATATGTATCTGCATTCATCCCTATCTCCTTGAAAGATACATTTTTTTTTTTTACAATTATGTTTGGTGAGGAATCGTAAGTTGGCAGGACTTCGCGGGGACACATCATAATTTTGGTTCAATGTTAACAAAGTAACTACATCCTCTCTCATGCTACAAGTCACTTTTACACTTTGCAAAATTGAACCAAGACCTGGGTTCCTAAATATAACCACCAAAAAGTGATCCTCAACTCATGCTTCTCATTTCTTTCAGAGCAACCCTTACTTCTCTCCTTCTACCGTCATCAATTTCACCAGTTCTACCTTTTCTCTCCATCACATCTTCCAGCTCCTCTTAATATTGTAACTTAGTAACCAATTGAGACCAAAATATAATGAGCAACTTTACAATACAATACAGCTTTTACAAAGAAGTGGCTTCAGCACTTATATGCTGTCCAGCTATTTATATCAGACTGTAAGGGTTAACAGTCTGGTGGTTAATGCAAAGACATGCAAAAAAATGCTGAACTACTCCTTTAAGAGAAATTATATGAGATCATTTCCATAATACTGTCCATGGGACACTTACTACATTCCTACCTAAGCCATGTTTATGAACTGTTGCTCTGGCTGGTTCTTGCTTTTTTTTTGTTCAGTTGGCCTGAACGTTTCCAGTTGTCACAATTACTGAAACAAAAACCCTCAATGCAGTACGTTTCTGTCACAAAAGTGCTTGTTTTTTGTTCCAAAGTATCTTCCATTCAGCCACGACTCTCTTCTCTTTGAGTTGTTGTCATTGTTATTTGTGAAATCAGAGCGCAGCCACTTACCGGTTAAATCATCACCTTTATTTGTTTGACTCCAGCAGAAAATTGCTCTGTGCCATTCAGCATTTGCTATGATTGTTTTGTTTTCAACTGCAATTTGTGCTCAGTGGGTCATTTTGACTATTGTTATACTTTGCAACAAAAGAGTGTGTGGGGGGTGTTTGGTCTGGTTTTCTTATATAAAAGGTACTAAATCAGTCTGATTAATCAGATTGAAGGGAACTAATGGCTATCTTGACCTTATTCACTTCAATTGACTTATCATATTGGATGTAAACATTTTAGTCACCTAGTTTATGTATGTGAGTCAACGGTGGCATGGTTTGGTTTGGTTTTATTACGTCATAAACACATTACACACTTTTCCTAAATAAATTAGTTTTGATGGTATTTGGTTACTCACAAAGTATTGTTCAAATTTAGATTTTGACCTGATAATGATGCAAGATAAAAAGTGAAGGGGTCACCAATGTTTTTACAAGTCAGCCTTAAGGGGGACATGAATGGGTGTACCAAATTTAATGGCAATCTTATGTTTTATGAGACATTTCACTGAAAACCACAAATGTCAACCTGCTGCTGGCACTAAAGAAAAAGTCAGGGAGTCACCAAAGTCTTTTTCAGCATCCAAAAACCATAAATGTCTGTACAAAATGTTTGTGTCAATCCATCTGGCAGAAGTTGAGATATTTCACAGGATAGATGAAAACTTCGACATGCTAGTGGCACTAGATGAAAAGTCAAGGGATCACCAAAGTTGGTAGGATCCATCCTCTGGAGCCCATGTACAAAATCTCATGGCAATCCATCCAACAGTGGTTGAGATATTTCAGTCCGGACCAAAGTGGTCAACCGACATTACCATCTAAAACAGGTAACTTTCACTAAAAAGTGAAGGCCTGTAATAATATTTACAGGCCTTTGCTTGGTTTGACACCCTTATCTGGTGATTTGGTCTGATATGATGTCACTTCCTCACTGTTTGCAGTGTCTTTCTACTCCTGTTGGCTGTTGTGGTTCACTGCAGGTTCATTGCTTCCATGAGGTGTCTCCATGAGGTGCAGTGAAGTGTCCTCATCGGTCTTGATCAGGTAAGACTGTGTGTACTAGGTTTAAGCAGGTTTAAGAAGACTAATGAAGATGTAGAAGGGGACAGCATCTCCTGATGTTAGTGCTGACAGACGTTTGCTTTGTGTTTGGTAAGGCTTCTTTCTTCAGCTATGGCATTTTCCAACACTGATGTAGCTGTTGTTTTAACTGTTCTCTTGGGCAGCCCATTGCTATTTGGGCAGTGAGAGCTTGAGATGGCATGCTTAAACCACCCAGCTTAGTGAAAGCTTTAAAATCACTTGAGCTGTAGCAAGTGTTTAGAAAACAAATTCCTACAATAAAACCCCACACAGCTAGAAGCAAAAGCAGTCAGATGATCTGACGGGTTATAAACAACCCAACAGCTTAGCCAGATTATCTAAACCACTTTATTAGAAGTTAAAACCAAAATTGATTTCACCCATACATTTCGGCAATACTCCCTCATTGCACATAAAAACTGGTTGGAAGGTCAATCTGTAAACTCTGATGGATGTTTACAACGGACAGTTTGGGTGTTCATTTTAGTTGGCCTTTGTTTTTTTCTGCCAGATACGTTTGGCTAACCTGGGGGGTTGTTTAAAACCTAATTGTCTCAGTCTTGCCACTGTTGGACATGTTTTTTAGCGATGTTGCCATAATGTGACATCTCAGCAGTTATCCTAGTAAATACAGTCTTGTCATAACTGATAGCATTGGTGGCCACTCTACGAAAATATGATCCAATTAAATCAGGGTTTCCTGTAAAATCTAGATTTAGAAACAAGACCTCATTGATGACTTTCTTGAAAATGAGTGTGGGTGCAGCAGCAGAGACAAAACATTTATTTACACCTCACAATTGAATGCAGTTACTTTGTGTGTTGTGTTAGATAGTACATGTGCTCACCCTCTGAAGGTCTAAATAAAGGTAAAAGGGTCTTGGTCACTGTAGTTCATTTTAACCTTCTGTGTGTTTGAGCTGCCGTCATGGCATTCAAGGCTTCACCACATTTAATCCATGGGTTTCTTTTGCCTGCAGGTTTAAAATATATCTTTGTGCCTATCTATGGGGCTAGAAATCGTGTGATCTCAGAGGCTGTGAAGAACCTGTGCCTCCTCACAGGAGGTCTGTCTGTTTTTACTCCATAAAGACCTTTACCGAATTGGGCGGTAGATGGTACGACCAACCCAGCTAGTCATGTTAAGAGGGTTTTGTTGCTGTAGGGTACGGAGAGAGAGAGCCCCAAGGCCACACTTGTGATGTTGGGCCAAGATACCTGTAGTATCTTAACCTCAGGTCAAACCCTGACTCTAAGAGCAAGGTAGTTGTCAAGTTGTCCCGGGAGGTTGATAGCTTGGTGAAGATAAAATTGATTGCTGTATCTCAGCTAATCTGTTGTCCACGTCAATTGTATTTTAGCAGATGGAATTCCACACATTAGCATGATTAGCCAAATGGGTTCTGGACAGCAACACCATGACAACATGGTCAATAACTTGAACTCTCAGCCACTTGATTATCCCCCCCAAAAAAGAGCACATATAAGCTTTAAAGCCAGCCAAAGATTAATTATTATTCTATTTCCTATTAATTGGGATCTCCCCTTTACCTCTTAATTGCTGTTGTTCCTGAGTTAAGTTATTTAATGTTGTTCATTTTTAACCAACTTTTCAGTTTTGTTTATTCAGTTTTGTTTTGCTTTTTGCCCTCCAGAAATATTGGCATCATTCCAAACAGCGAAACAGATACCTAGTTTAAGTAATAATATGCTTTGAAGATAAAATATATACTATACACAATTTTAATTGAAAGCAAATGTTGAGCTTTTTATCTTCTAAATAATGCATGTCATTATTAATGGTGGCTCTCATTTTTCATTTTTCATTTTCAACATCATTGTTGTTTTTTGTATGCACACGCTAGATCAGGGATACTCAAAGTGCTTTGCCCGGGGGCCACTTTTGCTAATTGACAGGAGGCCAGGGGCCGGTTGATAAACAAATTTAATATTTATTAGCTCTTATTAATAAACATTACAGGCCCATAACTAGTCTTTCTTTGAAATGTATTAACTTAACTATATTAATTTGGCACAAGGCTTGAGATTAGGCCTATACGACAGATAAATCAGATATTTTACTGCATTAAATAGCTTCAATTGCATTTTAGTTGTAAATGCTTTGGTTACATTTGAAAGAGTTTATTCAACATAGCTGCAACATCTTCCATCATGCAATCACTCAAATGAAATGATTCATAAACATATACTTCTCCTACCAGGGACAATATGAAAAGCATTTTAATGCAGTCTGGCACTTTATTTACATTCAAATTTCAAAGTAAAAAAAAATCCCAGTTATTCCCAGTTATTAATCCCACTTTATTTTTTATTCTGAATTAGAAAGTGGGCCACCCAGCACCCTATCTGCCCGCGGGATGTAAGTTGAGTGTCACTGCTCCAGATCATTCCTGTCTTGTCTTGATTTCTGCTAATGGCCAACTTACATGTGTGTTCTTCTAATACAAAGGGAAATGATGATGACGCAGAAATAATTTTCTCTTGAAATCATAGCTGTTTCTAATGAGTCTACATCAGTAAAAAAGTTTATATTCATCACGTTGACCTTTTTATCAATAGGGTTTGACATTTCAAGTAACAAACCTCAGGAGAAATTGAACTATTTATAACTCTTTCTTCAAACGAAAAACAAAAAGGGTTTGAGAAATTGTGTATAGAAATGGACATTTTGTTTTGTACTGCAGTATTAGCTTTGAGAAAAGCAAATTATGTTCAAATGTTGCAACCCCTAATTCTGCCTGTTAGACGCCCATCCAAAGTGTGTCTCCTTCTGTGTGACACACTGCAGATGAGCTCTGAAACAGGTGCTAGAGTGCCGTCTGGTGGCCACCTAAGGACGTGCACAATGATGGCCTACAGTATCAGAGGCACAAATACAGTATTTAAAGGAACATGGTGACAGAAATATTGAATTATATGATGTCTGTGACGAATAAAAGCAGTATAATACTGTATGACTGTCCTCAGTTTTCCCATTAGAATGCATGCATACTCTGACTTCAACAAAACCTGCAACCAGAAAGTAATGCATTGATTGCCATGTGTTCTAATTAAGCACTGAATGTTTCTGTTTTTACCAGCACCCCTTCAAAAGCAAAACCTCTACAGTATAAGATAATTACCCGCTCTGCAAATTATTGTAATTTGAGTTGAACATTACTAATTGGTGTTACTCAATGTAAGACTTACAGTAGCCCGGTATAATTAACCATTTTGAATGATCTAGCCTCTTTTTTTTATTGACACTTAGCACAATACATGAGCATCCTGAATATCAAGCTAATGGATCTTATTAGCCATGTCCTCTAGACCAAGGTGAATTAATCAAAGCGGACTTGATTTATATACCCCGCCCTTTCCTTTCTTCTTCCACCTCTCTCTCTCTCTCTCTCTCTCTCTCTCTCTCTCTCTCTCTCTCTCTCTCCATTTCCTGCGCTCTCTCACACCGAGGCAGCTGGGGATTCATTTGTCTTGCTGATTAATGATGAGAACCATATCCTCCGCAACAGCAGTAAATTAAAAGAGATTGGGGACAGAGAGAAAGAACATCAAGGTCCATTCATCCCAATCAAATTTCACAGTAGGTCCAATTCATCCTAAGCTTTATTTGTATTGTCTGCTATACAAACACCAAAAGCGCTAGTCATTCGCTTTCTCCTCCCAGACCATCAGTCTGGGGATTTCAACTGGCAACTTTCCAGGTGCACGCTCATTTTTCAAGCCTTCAGGATACAACCATGGCCATTACTTCACTGCTTTGACAACTGTTTCGGATTGCAGTTGTTCATCAGCCACAGCTACGGCTTAGCGCGGCTGCCTCTATGTGAACAGTCTCCATGTTCTCCCTGCGAGTGTTTTGGTGTCCTCTCAGTCTAGAGAAATGTATTTAAGGTAATGTACTGTAAGGACATAGGAGACTCTAGATTGGGTAGGTTAGTGATAAGTTAGTGATGTATATAAGATAAGATACCCCTTTCCTGATCCCCAGCAGGGAAATTCGGTATGATAATGTACTGCATGTATGGAGTCTGATATGGAACTCTATCGTACACAATGATGTGGTGTGTTATGGTGCTGTTTAAAGCTCTAAAGTGTGTGTACCAGAAGCAGTGGTGGAAGAGGTATTCAGATCCTTTACTTAAGTAAAAGTACTAATACCACACTGTTAAAATACTATGTTACAAGTAAAAGTCCTGCTTTGAACATGTCACTTAAGTAAAAGTATGTAAGTAATGAAAGAAAATGTACTTAAAGTATTAAAAGTAAAATTACTCAATGCAGAAAAATCCTCACATTTTAGAAACTGGAAACGATCAAACAGTTCTGTCATCAACTAAGTGTTTAATGGTCTAATCATTTCTGATGGACTTGTAGGCCGTTATATTGTTGGGTAGTTACATTTTTAATAAAACATCGTAATTTATAAACTACATATGTTTTGTGTGCAGAAATCTTAATTTGTAAAGTAACTAGTAACTAAAGCTGTCAGATGAATGTAGTGTAGTAAAAAGTACAATATTTCTCTCTGAAATGTAGCGGAGTAGAAGTAGAAAGTGGCATGAAAAGAAAAGACTCAAGTAAAGTACAAGTAGCTCACATTTGTACTTAAGCACAGTACTTGAGTAAATGTACTTAGTTACATTTCACCACTGACCAGAAGAACATGCGTCCTTATACATGACGGAACAGACTTTAAAAATATATGTGAAGCTGTCCATGTGCATGAGGATGCTTTCAGCTAAATGCTAAAGTGAGCATGCAAACATGGTCAAAATGACAATGCTAATGCTGATGTTTAGCAGGAAACGATAAGCCTACCATTGATGCTATCTTAGTTTACATTTGCTAACAAAGTGATCCATAATAACGTCATTTCTGTAGCATGTTCCGAGTGTCAGCTGTATAGATATGAATGTACAGCATACTGTATGAATCTGTTTATATTCTGTTTTTGTTGCCATTTCTTTCAGTAGTAATGCTTCCCGACAGCTTTATATGTCTTATCCCCTGTTGTATCATATTACTGTATCTGTTGCAACAAACAATTTCCCTACATTAGGAATCAATAACTTTTCTATTTTATTGCATTTGTTGGACGTACTGACTGCTCCTCTCTCAGAGGGACCCCTGCAGTGTGTGGACAGTATTTGTACATTGTTCAGGGACTCAATCAGGCCCTAAATGTTTCATGTCTCCTCAAAGCGTGTGGCAGCTTCCCAAAGAGCATAAGACAACTCAAGTGACTGGCGTCCGCAGGAAATAGATGGGAGCTCTGTGAAGCTCTCAGGTAATATCTCCCTAATTAATGCTGCCTTCCTCTGCTGCTTTAAAATCAACTGTAGTTTCCGTCACTCTTTTTTTTTTCTGTGACACTTTCATTTCTTTTTACCTGCCACTGCCTTCAAAGTGACTATAGCCTCATCTTGGATCAAAAGATGAGGAGTTACACGGAGGAATTGACAGTTTGAAAATGAGCACCTCTGCCAGGGCAGCAGTGGGAATGGGCATTAGATGGTCGGTGAGGTTCGTAATCCACAGACGTTCCCCGATTCATTGATCTCTATAAGAAATATGCAGTAATTAAGATATGCAGGGATGTGAAAAATATTAAATCAGTAGCAAACAGACTCAAAGAGCCTTGTTGAAAAGTGTGTGTGTGTGTGTGTGTGTGTGTGTGTGTGTGTGTGTGTGTGTGTGTGTGTGTGTGTGTGTGTGTGTGTGTGTGTGTGTGTGTGTGTGTGTGTACACCTTGGGTGTGTCAGTTGAACAAATCAAGCTGAACTTTCACCTCCATCTTGTCTCCTTTGTTGTCAGGCTAATTATTTATCAAAGAATGGACAAAATCACTGGAGTTCTCTTAAAAGTTTGTTTACTTGCAGCAAGTAGAGTCAGTTTACAGTTTACTTCAGCAGAAGTACAGAAAATGACTGTTGATAGTCTTTAACAGCAGCTTTTTATAGGGAAAAAGGGAGTAATATCACACAAAGAAAAATGTTCTTATCTCTGGTCAGGCTGGACGTCTCCGCATGCCCTGCCCTCAGGGTTTTTTTGTGCTTTCTACAAGGTCAGTGATAATCATGATTATCACATGAGAAACAGAAATGGATGCACAGTTTGTTATGCAAATAGTTTAACAGTAAAATGAAGCAAAGACTATAGCAAGCATAACTTTTCTAACATTTGTGAAGGACAACAAAGTCTTCTGCTAAGAGGTATCAAATATACCCCAAAAATGTGTTTAACCTGAGATTAAAAATCAAAATATAACTATAAAATCAAAGCATAGCATAGACTATTGAGAGGACAGGGTCAATGCTATTAATGCTAACCTAATGATACTAATTATAAATCCAATATAACACATTAAGGTTAATTCTGATTCTCAATACACCTACAAGTATTTTAGAATTATAATAGATGATTTATTCTCATTTAAGCCTCACATTCAGCCACTGGTATAAAATGTAAAGCTGAAATAGTTTTTCTTGTTTTTCCTTCGAGGCCAACAGGAGACTCGTTGCTGCCACCTTAGTCTCGCTTTGCCAGACCCTCCTCCAAAGTGTGGGGAGTCCAGAGGAGGGTCTGGCTACTCCACATAGTATTCGGGGATGGGAGAAAAACATTCTTGGTTTATTGGCATTTCTTTAAACCAATCACAATCGTCTTGGGCGTTGCTAAGAACCGGAGAAAAGCTGCGATGCCGCTGCAAAATAGGCTCGGAAGGAACTTGTTTTGGTGGAACATGTGTACGTTTAAAAGTTGTTTTAGTCGTGCAACAGAAAACTCCGATTGGACAGATAGTCTAGCTAGCTGTCTGGATTTACCCTGCAGAGATCTGAGAAAAGGTTAACCATAGTCCTCATATATCGACCGGAGTCTCAAAATGCCAACACAAAGGAAGCCCAAGGCAACAGATATCCAGCAGATTTTCTAACGTAGCGGCGCAATCCCGACAGTGGAACGTCAAGGAGATAGACTATTGCCCACCTTTATGTCTGTGCTGGACGATGGCCATGTTGTACACATGCATGAAGAGAATTGATTTCAAAATATTCTAAGATCATCTGGGACATGCTTGCTCACCGTCCCCAGGCTCAGAACCAAATGCAAAAGCAGCTTTTAGTTTCTATTCACTATTCGCAAAACTTGAATAAACTTCCAGATCACATGAGATCTTCCCCAAACCTATGTTCTTTTTAAATGAAGGCTTAACACTTTTATGTTTGCCATTGCTTTCCCTGAGATCATTTAGAGATGGTCATTCCTACTTTTCTATGAGTCTTTTAAACCTACTTTTTTTGATTGTTGAATTTTCAGTTTTATTTGCCTTGTATGTTTATGCTTATGTAAAGCACTTTGCATGGCGTTTGTGTCTGAATTTTGCTGTATAAATAAATTGCCTTGCCTTGCCATACATCCTCACAATGCCTACACACACAGGATACTGTCTGGAGCACTGAGATTTAGTCAAATTTTGAATGTGCGGGTTGAATAGTCTGCCTTGTCCACCTGTAGACTTAACTATTGGCGTATTCTTATTTATAAGTCTGTTTTTGAACAGCTTCCTTCTTACCTACGGATCTACATCGTTAAAAAAATGTATGGGAAGTTATTGTCTTCACTTATTCCTTCAGAGACTCAAGTTGTGATAAACCAAAGTATCCTTTAAGATGAGATTAATTTCCACTGCACTGTATCCTCTGTGTAAAAACTGATTCCCGTTTCTGTAATCCTTTAACGATGACACGGTGCGCATTTCATTAAATTTCTTGGACATATTCTCAGCTGAGCAACTGGTGGCGAGCAACTGGTGTCTGGCTTATGTTGCCACAGCAATATACCATCAACTCATACCAAGAGCAGAAATGTAGTGAGTGAATCACCCATTATCAGATGTATTCTCATTTGGTATTTGCTTCAAGCTCACTATCACAGCCAGAAACCCGAATACCACAGATGATGGCGCAGCACTCAAAGTTCAGTCGTACAACAACAGGGTGTTGGGGTTGCAAGCTCTACAAACATTGGCTTCTTTCTACCCGCAGAACACACACATGGAAACACACACACACACCCCTCCACCAGCACTGCCGCTGCCTCCAGCATGTGCTATTTTGCCAACTGCATCCCTGGGCAAGATAATAAGATGGCTAGCAGACATTTTGTCAATATTTCTTTCTTGGCTCAGAGTGCGCCTGGCCGGCTGCTTACTGATAGACTCATTTTTTTCCTTCTTTTTCTGTTCCACAGGAGCTCTGCCCTGGTTTGCCAGACTGCGAGAGAGCAAGTAGAGGCAAGTGTACAGGGAGGAGAGAAGGGCTTACTAATGCAAAGCAGTTCATTAAAATCAGGCACAAAGCATCTATCAGGGGGGAGGGGTGCTGCTAATCAGTGCCTGTGGTGAGTCCAGCAATATGCAGAAAGGAGATGGTACACTCCTCATCTGTGAACTTGTCTGGGGAGCGGCGGAGTTGTTTGATGCTAACGAGGCCGTGCAGATGATTGATTTTCCAGAAGGATGCTTTGAGACTCTGCTCTTAGTCTGCCATCTGATTATCATACACAGCATTATTCATGTCATGAATATACAAAGAGGCAAGGAACAAATAAATACTGACATGCATCCAGACGCTGATAAATATTAAATGGAGCACACATGGCTTCAGATTTTACCATTTCATAATTTGAACATTCATGCTGTGAGGCCTCTCGCCAAGGTATAATCTTCAGTTTAAACAGGTTGAGCAGCCATGAGGAGACGAAAAGTTCTTCACAAACATCATATTTGTGCTTCAGTTTGGTGTCATGAATACTGGAATACTCTAGAAGTTTGCAGTGTTTCAGACACTTCATAAAGTACCAGTACGGTATGTGTTACTGTGACTTTTCTTGACGTTTCATACAGAAATTGTAATGAAGAAAAGGGGAAAAGTCAGAGGATCACCAAAGTCAAAGTAGCATTCATCTTCTGGGGATAACCTCACCTTGTCTTTTAATAACATAAAATAACCAAAACATGACAAACTTTCTGCACAAATGTAGAACTCCCTGTATTGAAAAGATTCATTGATGATTGTAAAATAGTTTATTTTAAAGGACAGTTCCGGCGCAAAATGAACCTAGGGGTTAATAACAGATAACAGACTCGATCGTTCTCTGGGACATGTTTTCATGCTCAGTGTTGGGGAGTAACGGAAAACATGTACCGGACTTACGTATTCAGAATACAAATTATGAGTAACTGTATTCCGTTACAGTTACAATTTAAATAGTTGGTATTTAGAATACAGTTACATTGTTGAAATCAATGGATTACATGACGATACTTCTCTGTTTCACGGGTTTATTCACTCTCGCAACTCCATGCATTTCCCAGAAGCCCCAATATAAAAACAAAAAAATTAGCTATTTGCGTGATCACTGATAGAGGTAAAGATGGAGCCGGAACCGGCACAACAGAGCCAGGGCAGGAATGTGTTTCTTATCTTGGAAATTCAAACAGCATTTCACATTAAAGAAAGAGAAGGGAGAACGAAATGTGCACTGCAGGGCAACTTCTGCTTGCCAGCAACCAACTTCCTTTCAGCGTCCAAAATAATCCACCTCCAACCTGAAGAAGCATCTTAAAGTAAGTTATTTTTAGCCAAGGGTAGTCGTGTGCTGTAGTTTTACTGGTCACCTTGCTATTTTATAGTTGACGTGCGACTTTACATTCTCCTACATGCTGATTTACTAGCCCCAGAGCTGTTGAAAGACTAGCCCAGTTTGACATGTTAGCTAACGTTAGCTAAAATTAGCTCATGGTAGCTTAGACTGCGGTTAGATTTTTGTAGTATGCAGGTCGGGACTACAAATACAAAAATCTATCTGCTTGTTTAGGTACACATTCAGCCAGTTGGAACAGAAGAACACACTAGAATAGGCCTGTTTAGTAAGCTCTATGTGATGGCCGCATTCCTACTTATAAAATGCAATTCAATGTGGAAGTAATCCAAGTATTCAGAATACGTTACTCAGATTGAGTAACGTAACGGAATACATTACAAATGACATTTTTGGGCATGTATTCTGTACTCTGTAACGGAATAAGTTTTGAAAGTATCCTTCCCAGCACTGTTCATGCTAATCGAATGTGTTTGTAGCTTGAAACAAGCTAGCGCGGACCGCTGATTAGCTTACAATGCTAGTATTCTGAGCACAGGGAAAGTAAAAACAAATCACTATTTTATACCACTAAAAAGACTCAAAATATCACCACACTTCAACGGTAGCATAATGAGGGTCCCTAAATGTTAACCGAAGCATTGAGAACTTTGTAAGTGTACAGACAGTTTATTAAAAAGATAGATTATAAAGACAGTTGAGTTCTCATATACAAGCGGCCGCCGTCTTGGGAGCTACTGTCTTTCTAAACTATCTTTTAAATAAATTTTGAGCTTTTTTAGTGGTATAATAAGCGATTCGTTTTTACTTTCCCTGTGCCCTGAATACTAGCGTTGTAAGCTAATCAGCTGTCCGCGCTAGCTTGTTTCAAGCTACAAACACATTCGATTAGCATGAAAACATGTCCCAGAGAACAATCGAGTGGGTACACATATGTTATTAACCCATAGGTTCGTTTTGTGCCGGAATTGTCCTTTAAGGGACAACATGTATAGGCTAATGTTTAATGTTTCACATTCTGTTTTGTTTTGCCACGTAGGAGGATTTGAATAAAAACTAATGGCACAAACAGAGGTAGCTGTGTGCTCTCACTGTTTGGACATCAAATGATCCGTGCAAACGCACACTGGACACAAACACGCCACAGAGCAGTTGGGAGCCCACTCCAGCTGTGCCTCTGACACTGATTCAGCTAGTGATGTCTCATTCGTTAAATGGGTTTCTTTAAATCCTCCTGCCGCATATCTTTTTTTTTCTTCCATTTCTTTTATTGTCCTCCCACGTAAGACACAAGTAAGGGGGGTATAAAGATGAATGAAATGGCACCAATGTGTTACAGTTTGAAACGGGTCTTCAATTACCGAGATCTCAAATGTCAAATTAGTTTGATCAAAGGACGCATGGAATTCTAAATTACGATGTGGTTATAAACAGTCTTGTATAAAGTACTAAGTATCAAAAGTAATTTTCTGATATTAAATGTACTTAATTGTTAGAAGTAAAAGTAAAAAAACTTTGATTATGAACTTTATTGTTGCTTACTTAAAGTAAAGCATAGCATTCGGGGTTTCCACACCTTCTTGAACGTCAAAGTCTGACATCAACAAAGAGAAAAACAGAAATCCGAATCTTTCACTCCAATGTACGAAAAAACATTGCTTGCAAGTAACGAAGATGCTTAGGGGAATTGTATCGGAGTAAAAGTATACATTTTATTTAGGAAATGTATCGGAGTAAAAGTGAAAGTTTCCAGAAATATGAATAACGAAGTAAAGTACAGATACGTGAAAATTCTACTTAAGTACAGTAATGCAGTATTTGTACTTTGCTACATTGCAACACTCATTATAAGTCTATCTGAAGTCTGTTAGGTGCAGTCACAGTCAGTGTGCGGGCAAACGGCACCGAGCACCCTCGCAGACTCGACGTGATGACGGCTTGGGTGGACAAAAGCTTGTGAAGGCTTTTCTCCTATCTAGCGTTGAGATCATATATCGCAATCAACTTTCTCGCATCACGCAGTTCAAAGTACGTATTACAGCTATGGTAGCCTTCACGCTTCAAAAAGCCGGTCTCTTGCTCTTTTCAATATCCTTTTTCTTTTTCTGGGCGAAGAAGACTCCTGTTCCGGAAATTTGGATTTTGAATAAGTGTGGTTCTCCATGTTTCCTTCTTCAAACTTGCCGGGGCCGGGAAGCTACGATACCCATTAGCAGCATTAGCAGCACCTGTGAGTTTATCATGTTGACAGCGAAAACGCGAAAGGCGGAGCAGTATGTCCTGTATGTCCCTTACCGGCTAACGTATTTCAAGATGGCGCATGAATATGGAGCATCTACCCCAGTTCATGCGAATGGAAATGTAAAATTTCAAGCCAAAAAGGAATACTTGGAATTGATGGTGGCGGTAAATATTCATGAAAAAGTTTGTGAACGGGCAACACAGATTTTGATAATGAACAACTAAACACATTACACATTGGACCATTAAGTTTACTGGTAGTCTCGCTTTGCCAGACCTTTCTCCACAACGCTGCGGAGCAGCGGAGGAGGGTCTGGCTAGTCCACATAGCATTCCGGGATGGGGGAAAAACATGCTCTGGCATTTCTTTAAACCAATCACAATCGTCATGGGCGGCGCTAAGCGCTGCACGGAGCCGTGGTGCCACTGGAAAATAGCCTCGGGAAGAAACTTGTATTGGTGGAACATGTGTACGTTCAAAAGTTGTTTTAGTCGTGCGATAGAAAACTCAGATTGGACAGATAGTCTAGCTAGCTGTCTGGATTTACCCTGCAGAGATCTGAGGAGCAGTTAACCATAGTCCTCATAAATCCACCGGAGTTTACAATTCCAACACAAAGGAAGCGTTAGGTAACGGAAATTCAGTCAAAAAAGAACATACGGCGGAATTTCCAGCGGCAACAGGGCAATCCCAGAAGTGGAAGGTCATGGATATAGACTAGTTTACTGAAAAGTAAAGCAAAGTCAAGTCAGCCTGTAATTGAGGCCAAGACAAGTCTGAACCAAAGCTGATTTGAAAACAAGAAAGTTCTAAGACACCAGAAAAGTTGCATCTAAGATCAGAATCCTGCTCTGATTCAAACTCCAGAGAGAAACTAAAAGTTAAAGTGTTTCCTGCACTTGCCTAGGTTTCTTGTGTATGCATCACAGAGGTTATTAGCCCACAGTCTGGGGTTGTTGCCTTTGAATCATTAAGTAAAGGATGAGTGTTTGAAGCGCCTTGATATAATGATCCTTGGCAACTCTGAAGGTTCAAAGTAAATTGGCAAGGGTAAAAAAAGGCTTTCTTGCCATTGAACGAAATAGAGAAATCAGCCAGCTATGTTTAATAGAATTTTCATCAGTGCTCAACCAGTCTCTCAAATGGGTTATCTAAGATAATGGCTGCACAGGTTCATTACCTCCTTGTCAAATTAAATTCTTTTTCTCCTCAAGGGGGGATTGGATAGTGATTACAGATCTAACCAAAAGAAGGCTCTAACTTTCACTCTGTAAGACTGGGGGAAAGGCGACAATGACAGCGAAATTAGTCTATTTCATCTTAAGACCTTTGTTGTACGCTGACCCGTTCAAGCCACAAAGAGAGGAGGTGTTCAATGTGGTAGCACTGAGGATTGTCTTTGTTTGGATTATTTTTCTTTCTTTGTGTGACTCTTGTTCCTCTTAAGTGAAGGTCTTTTGTGAAAATGGGGGGATGCGTAAGGCAACTATACGAAAAGACAACATTTGCTTAAATAAAACTAAATCAGCAGATGAGACGTTGCTGTCGGGCTTAATGGATTCTTATTCATTGTTTCTTTATTTTGAAAAAGGAAATTAAAACTTTTAAATGGTGCGTAGAGAACACAGAGACTACCTCTTAACTGAAAATACATACTGAGAAAGTACACCAGTTGCCATGGTGTCCATGACGTTTCACTTCCGGGATTGCTCCGTCCCCTACGGAAATTTCGTCGGATGTCACTCTTTTCGGCCGGATGTCCGTCACCTTCCGCTTTCTTTGTGTTGGAATTTTAAACTCTGGTGGATTTCTGAGGACTATGGTTAACTGCTCCTCAGATCTCTGCAGGGTAAATCCAGGCAGCTAGCTAGACTATCTGTCCAATCTGAGTTTTCTGTTGCAACTTTTGAACGTACACACGTTCCGCTAAAACAAGTACCTTCCCAAGGCTATTTTGCAGAGGCACCCTGGCTCTGCCCAGTGCTTAGCGCCACCCATGACGATTGTTATTGGTTTAAAGAAATGCCAATAAACCAGAGCACATTTTTCTGCCATCCCAGAATGCTGTGTGGACTAGCCAGACCCTCCTCCGCAGCGCTGTGGAGGAAGGTCTGTCAAAGCGAGACTACCATGGTGGTAACATCAAGTGCATTATAAAAATACATCAGTAAATATTAATTGTGCATAGTGTATACTAAATACTAATCTTTATAGTATACTTTTTTTTGCAGGTAGTAGTATACTGTACGTAGTGTGCCAGTGGACATCAGTCAAACTGCGACTTTAAAAAGTCACTGCCAATTAAACAAAGAGACAGTAAAATGTTTGATAGTTATTTTAGTTTTCTGAGGTGTTCTGGAGTTGTTTTACTCTGACAACCACCCTATCTCGGCTTACAATTACTGCAACAACCGCTAAAACATCATGACCTCACCATCCTCTCTACCCAACTGACAAACACACTTTCTTGGCTTAAAATTATGTAAATAAATATATTACATATTGCACCTTTAAGTCCAAGTCATGGGACTCGAGTTTACTCTGCTTTAGAGTCCTCAGTCACCGCAAAATATACAAATATGTGCCCACTGCTGAACATTGTAAAGTGTGAAGGAAATGTTTTTTCTGACCAAGGAGCACATAGCAAGCCAAAGAGCCTGATATATGTTGCTTCTGAAGTGCATGATGCTGAGCACAGCCTTGTCAAAATACTCGGCTAGGTTTGTTAGTCTTGCTCTGGTAGTCTTTGTGTCCTCTAGTTGTCAGAAATTGCTGTTAATTTAGCTTTCAACCAAAGTTCTAATATGTACTACAGGTGCTGGTCATATAATTAGAAAAGTTGATTTATTTCAGTAATTCCATTCAAAAAGTGAAACTTGTATAATGTATACATTCATTCCACACAGACTGATATATTTCAAGTGTTTATTTCTTTTAATTTTGATGATTATGATTCAGTATCTCAGAAAATTAAAATATTGTGAAAAGGTTCAATATTGAAGACACCTGGTGCCACACTCTAATCAGCTGATTAACTCAAAACACCTGCAAAGGCTTTTAAATGGTCTCTCAGTCTAGTTCTGTAGGCTACACAATCATGGGGAAGACTGCTGACTTGACAGCTGTCCAAAAGACGACCATTGACACCTTGCACAAGGAGGGCAAGACACAAAAGGTCATTGCTGAAGAGGCTGTCTGTTCACAGAGCTCTGTGTCCAAGCACATTAATAGAGAGACGAAGGGAAGAAAAAGATGTGGTAGAAAAAAAGTGTACAAGCAATAGGGATAACCGCACCCTGGAGAGGATTGTGAAACAAAAACCATTCAAAAATGTTGGGGAGATTCACAAAGAGTGGACTGCAGCTGGAGTCAGTGCTTCAAGAACCACCACGCACTGACGTATGCAAGACATGGGTTTCAGCTGTCCCATTCCTTGTGTCAAGCCACTCCTGAACAAGACACAGCGTCAGAAGCGTCTCGCCTGGGCTAAAGACAAAAAGGACTGGACTGCTGCTGAGTGGTCCAAAGTTATGTTCTCTGATGAAAGTACATTTTGCATTTCCTTTGGAAATCAAGGTCCCAGAGTCTGGAGGAAGAGAGGAGAGGCACAGAATCCACGTTGCTTGAAGTCCAGTGTAAAGTTTCCACAGTCAGTGATGGTTTGGGGTGCCATGTCATCTGCTGGTGTTGGTTCACTGTGTTTTCTGAGGTCCTGGGTCAACGCAGCCGTCTACCAGGAAGTTTTAGAGCAGTTCATGCTTCCTGCTGCTGACCAACTTTATGGAGATGCAGATTTCATTTTCCAACAGGACTTGGCACCTGCACACAGTGCCAAAGCTACCAGTACCTGGTTTAAGGACCATGGTATCCCTGTTCTTAATTGGCCAGCAAACTCGCCTGACCTTAACCCTATAGAAAATCTATGGGGTATTGTGAAGAGGAAGATGCGATGTGCCAGACCCAACAATGCAGAAGAGCTGAAGGCCACTATCAGAGCAACCTGGGCTCTCATAACACCTGAGCAGTGCCACAGACTGATGACTCCATGCCACGCCGCGTTGCTGCAGTAGTTCAGGCAAAAGGAGCCATAACTAAGTATTGAGTGCTGTACATGCTCATACTTTTCATGTTCATACTTTTAAGTTGGCCAACATTTCTAAAAATCCTTTTTTGTATCGGTCTTAAGTAATATTCTAATTTTTGGAGATACTGAATTTGGGATTTTCATTAGTTGTCAGTTATAATCATCACAATTAAAAGAAATGAACATTTGAAAGATATCACTCTGTGTGTGATGAATGAATATAATATACAAATTTCACTTTTTGAATGGAATTACTGAACTAAATCAACTTTTTCATGATATTCTAATTATATGACCACCACCTGTATTATTAACTGTTACCTGCACATGTCATGTGTCAACAGAAAATGGGCCTCACGGTGGAGGGAAATTATGTTCGCAGTATTCATAGAACATAATCTCATTCCATGAAATTTTATAAGACTGTGTTATTTATGAGCAGATGCAGCCTCAGCCCAAAACTCACTAAACAGCAGCAGCTGTGGCCTGCATCATCCAAATCCAAAGAGGAGGTGAAGTGCTTCTCATTGCTGGCTGGCTTTATATGCAGGATACTCTGATCCCAATGATCTTTTGACGAGGATGAGAAGGAAATGTGTTGGTGGCAGGTCTGAATTGTGAACGGTGTGATGTGTGTGTTCACCTTGATCTCATGCTAAGTGGTGCTGCTGAGAAAGTACTCGGTGTCAATATGAAATATGTGGATGTCAATGTGAACATGAGACACTATCAAATCAAATCAAGCTTTATTTGTCATTGCATGAATGCAGTGTATTAAAACCACAAAATTCAAGGTGCCGCTCCAGATCAGTGCTTTCAAGAAGATAAATAATTAATAAAATATGTAAAATGTGTAACAAACAAACACCCCCCATCCCCTACATACATTTGACTCTCTCTTTTCTCTCTCCCACACACACTCACCCACCCACGTATACAGCACATGTATTTTGGGATACAGGCAATTGAGTGACACCCTCCCATCCCTCCCAGACAACACACACCCTCCCGCACACAATGTATAAGATAGCAGCAGGTTTCAGCATAGGAAGAAAGTTCATGAGGAGCTGCTGAAAAAGTATCCTGCATCAATCTTTCTTTGTAAAATTAAGGTCATTTCTGTGGGTTGGTCGTATTTTTATTTTTTTTTAAATGGCTGTCATTTATGATAGCCATGGTAATGTAATTGCTAACATCTGGGAACACGGCGACATCACTGCAACATGGGGCAAGATAAACAGTAAGATGATCAGAGTGGTTTGTAAACACAACAGCCGTTTAGTCAAATCACTTTATTTGGAGGTAAACGTGAGTCCCCAGAAATGTCATAATAATCGTTTTTCTTTTTAGCATGGCCGTGTTACCAAATCTCAACAATGAAGTTGGTGAGTACATTGTTATCATTACTGATTATTTTTATGGATATATATATATATATATATATATATATATATATTTATATCCACACAGTATATATTTGTCAGAAAGGTCATCACATTCATCTTAGTCCCATCAACCCAGTGATAATATAAATTATGGCATCAAAAGTTGAACAGTCACTGTGTCTCCAGTGGTGACAAGTTTCTCCAGTTTTTGATTACATTTCCCAAAGTGACACTGTTGTTGCCTACTAAGGAGATGATGAGCAGCAGGTAATCTGGGGCTCAGCATGAGGGTTGCCTCTCTGCAGATATCCTGATTGGTTGATGTGTGTCTGCACACAGAGGGAGATGCCTTCACAGTCTGTTAGACAGTTCCAGCTCTACTTTCCAACTTTCTCCTTATTAAGTAGAGACGGTTCCAGTCAGGCTTCCACAAACAAATGCCCTGAGATTTATTTTACTCATGCATACAAGATATTTAGAAACGGTCGCATTCAGTGTGGGAATGACTATAATCAGCTAAAGCAAGTCATGCCTACTGTTCAATGAATTCATCTTATTCCATGTGTTTCAAACACTGACTGTTTTTGCTGTATACATTTCCTCTAATATACATTTTTGTATTCATGATGTTGGATTGTGTTCAGTTTGGAAGCATAATGAAACGGTTACTTTTTACACTTGAGGTTACTTTTCTTGTTTTATCATTGTATTTGCACAGAAGAAAATTCAAAGTACAGGGTGGCTGTGGCTCAGGAGGTAACCCAAATCGTCCACTTATCACAGGGTTGGCAGTTGGATCCCCATTCCTCCTGCCAACATGCCAAAGTGCCTTTGGGTACGAGACTGAACCATAAATTGCTCCTGATGGTCAGGCCAGCACCTTGCATGGTTGCTTGCTGCCGTCTGTGTGAGTGTGTGTGATTGGGATAATGAGAAGCATATCAGACGCAGTAGAAATGCAGCCATTTCATCTTTACATTTATTATTATTACATTTAAATCACTTCAAAGTTGTACACAAGGATTGAAACGTTGGGCATATGCATAACAGAGGTAGTCGTATTTATTATACAAGACAGCCTACAGCTTTGTATCGATAAACACAAAGTGTGGCCATCTGCTGTCCTTACAGCACCACAAGTGGAGCAGTGGAGAAGAGCTTGATGCTTAAAGGGCAGCAGCCGTGCTGAATGTCATGCTAATGGCAGGAAATCACTAGAACTGGTGTAGGTGGGAGAATGAGGGTTTGCAACAGATAACCACATAACACTGTAAACACTACTGCAAATTGTGTAGGCTATATTGTATTAATCTCTGTGCAAAAAAAACACACTCTAGCTGGCAGAGTGTAGCTCGATAATAATTTAATTATAAAAAAAATGGTATTATAATAAAAAACTTTATTTGTACAGCACCTTTCATACAAGAAATGCAGCACAAAGTGATTTAAAATAAGGCAATGACATGACATAAGTAGACATAGAATGTGCAAAAAAAACCAATTGAATGCCATCGTTAATAAAAAATAAGATTGAGATTAATAAAATAAGTCAAATAAGATGGGAAATTAGACTCATTTGATAATAGTAATAAGATAAGAATAAGATAAAAATAGAATACCTATAGCTAGAATGCATAAGATGGAAATAAAACCCACTGAATAATAATAATAATAATAAAGTTAAAAATATTCAAATCAGTGCCGATATTTGCAGCATCAGTGGTGGAGGTTTGATTTTTTTTGGGTGCACTCACGACAAACTAATGATGTCCGTGTAATGCTTGGAACAGCACTAACTACTTTCCATTCACTTTCATGTTATTGAGGTGAAAGCACAATTTTCGAAGGTGAAACTTCAGCACATTAACTTAATGTATCGGCAATTAAAGATCAAAATATTTTTAATTGCAGGGTTTTAGGTTCAATGAGGGCCCCTCGTGGTAATTTAAGGGCTGTGGATGGAGAAGATGTGTATTTAAAATGTTTGGCAGTCCCTGGTGGTAATATAAACATCATAATGAATATTAATCAGAAGGAAAATCCGCAATGGCTTCTATTTAACAGTAAAGAAAGAAAAAAGAGGGAACAAAAACAACTGGCAAAAAAAAGGAAAAGGACGAGAGCAAGAAAACAAGAGCCATTCTTTAAACATAAACAACAATCACACCCTGCAGAAGGGCCAAATCATTCAAAAGCTTCTGATGGTGGCTTGTTGACATAACTGCCCCACAGTATACATTCTGGCTATAAACAATGATTATCCTTACATTGGAATTGAGCTCACATATTAATATCAAATCAATTTAAAACTTGTAGAAATACAAGTGTGCAGTTTATGGAAGAGTATACCTTCCCACTGCTGTAGTAAAAATAATTATATTCCTTTAGCCATAAGATAAGAACTTATAGTCTGTCTAATAATATCAAATGTATTATTATTTATTTATAATTAGCTAATCTCCAATGGTATCACTATAATACCCATGTATGACACAGCGTCTTTAGTCAAATATAATAAAGTACAGTGTGTCAAAGGCTGCTCCCTCTCATACCTGGAGACGGGTCCTGAAAGGATGAAACGGACGTTATGTGATGACAGCGTTGTGGTGTGTAACTGTCTTAGAAATTGTTAAACATGAATGTATGGAATGCCCTATGACTGCACTGGCGGAGCTGTCCCGTCTATGTGTGTGCCTTTGTCTTTTGTGTGTATTTTGTCATTATCATATGAGTTGTGTTCAAATCCAATTATATTGTGTATGTTTAGTTTCTGTAATTTCCTATTCCTGTATTGTCTACTATGTATTGTAATGTGCGTGTTAATTATTGCATTGTCCCATCAATGCAATGCAGGAGCTGATGAGGATCCTAAATAAATAAACAGACATACAAGCCTTAGAGCACTGGCGACACCTTGTGGCTGGTTGGGAGTCAGGAAACCAAACAGCTCCATTTTGAAGGTGCAAATAACGAATAACTGTGCTGCGTCAAAGTCTAGTGATCTACCTGCACCAGTACACAACTCAGAACACTTTATTTAATGCTTCTTCTTTTACTATTAAGAAGCATGTTCTGGAAAATTCGGCATTTCAGTCTTTGAATATGACGTTAAAATAAGAAATGGCTTCACTCTGCTTATGCATATAGGGCCCTACGTTATATAGCCTGAAGCTTAATGTGACCTTTGGAGTTTCTTTTCCTCGAGGTTGTAGCCTATATGTTTGGGTACAAATGAGACAACCTTTAATTTGTACGTTTGTGAAGGATGTTTGGTTACAAGAGAGAATGGAGTGCAGCTGTGCCTGGTTGTAGCTGGTACCGCCGTAAAATATGCAGATACAAACTGATTTGCTATATTAAGGAAATATTTAGAAACTGTCGCATTCAGTGTGGGAATGATGCCTACTGTAAAATGAATTCATCTTATTCCATGTGTTTCAAACACTGACTATTTTTGCTGTATACATTTCCTCTAATATACATTTTTGTATTCATGATGTTGGATTGTGTTCAGTTTGGAAGCATAATGAAACGGTTACTTTTTACACTTGAGGTTACTTTTCTTGTTTTATCATTGTATTTGCACAGAAGAAAATTCAGAGTACAGGGTGGCTGTGGCTCAGGAGGTAACCCAAATCGTCCACTTATCACAGGGTTGGCAGTTGGATCCCCATTCCTCCTGCCAACATGCCAAAGTGCCTTTGGGTACGAGACTGAACCATAAATTGCTCCTGATGGTCAGGCCAGCACCTTGCATGGTTGCTTGCTGCCGTCTGTGTGAGTGTGTGTGATTGGGATAATGAGAAGCATATCAGACGCAGTAGAAATGCAGCCATTTCATCTTTACATTTATGATCATTAAATCACTTCAAAGTTGTACACAAGGATTGAAACGTTGGGCATATGCATAACAGAGGTAGTCATATTTATTATACAAGACAGCCTACAGCTTTGTATCGATAAACACAAAATGTGGCCATGTGCTGTCCTTACAGCACCACAAGTGGAGCAGTGGAGAAGAGCTTGATGCTTAAATATGCTTTGTATATCAATCATAAGGGGCGTTTCGACCCCTGCTCCAGCTGTGAGAGGACCTATGAGCGGGGAAGACCTGTTTCTGTAGCGCCATGATCAGATCCTCCAATTGGCCAATCGGAAATCAAAACAAGCCTGCCGTGATGAGAAACTACGCGCTCATTGGATGCCTTTTGAATGACGTAAAATGCAACTCAGTACTGATTGGTCGCTCGCTCACCTTTAGTTTAGTACTCATCCCTTCACGGTTGTACCGGAATACACGCAACCTTCGAAAGGTACAGTTCTGTTTAAAATTGTACATTTAACTTTATATTAACAATGTGACAGTGACGCGCACTTATTCGCTTTTAACATGCGATGCAGCCTGTTTGGCAATGCATATAGTAATATATAGCCTATATTTACTTTTTCGTGGTGATACGTAACAGTCAGGAAGTTACATATAACGTTTATTGTGACATCTCGATCACAGGATTAATGAATTTAATATCATCATAGTGGGGGTCTGGGTGTCCTCCCCCAGGGAAGTTTTGAGCATCAACGACTTCATTTCCTGTATTCGGATACACTTTTATGCAATTTACAGCCTATGTGAAGAAGGAAAACACAGATGACAATTCAAAATATATCAAAAATATAATGGAAAGTATGTTGTTGCGTGTCATTGGGCATTTTTAAGAGGGTATATGGAAATCCTGGAGCTTTCTTAGTGGGTATACTGCGTATACCTGCGTATCACGTAGACTACACCACTGACTATCAGCAAAAAGCAGTGATATTTCTAGCATTATTGGACGCGTGTGGTCAGTAGTTTATTCAGGTTTAAAATATACTTTTACTTAAAAGGAAAATAAATCTATTCACAGTGTTAATGATTTATTATATTCATGACATGTATAACTTACAAAAAAATATCTCATTTTATTATTAATAAATTGCCAGATAAATCATTTACAGGCAGGGCTGAAACTATTTATAAATGTGTTAATATCTAATTAAGACATATAGTTTAAAAAAAACCTGTCTTGACTCAAGGTCCACTTACTAGAGTTCCTTTAGAGCTTTCAGCCTCACATCATTGCAGATTGAGTTTGCTCAGTTGAAGATGTATGAAGACATATTTTATAAGATTTAAACTGTTATGTTATACTGTCAATCGTTCAATAACAGTTGTACACCTGTTATCGATTTTTACAGGTTGTTGTTGACAAATAATATTAATTAACACAGTATACATTATAGTGTGTTTTAAACCATTTATTAATTGTTAATTAATTTGTTACCAAAAACATGTCTCAAAGGATTCATACAACAGGGCTTCTGGGAAATGCAGTGTTCTTAGCATCTTTTTATTATGTGTACTCTCTGTCCATACTTTACAGATTCGACCATGGATCTTGTGCTGAATGTTGCAGACTATTATGTCCTCACCCCATATGTGTTCCCTGCATCGTGGCCTGAAGACGGGGCCTTGCGGCAGATCATCAGCCTGTTGGTGCTGACCAACCTCGGGGCTGCAGTCCTGTACCTGGGCCTGGGAGCCGTCAGCTACTTCTTCATTTTCGACCACAATCTGATGAAACACCCACAGTTCTTAGAGGTATGAAGCCTGTATCTCATTGTATGTGTTGTTATAAACTGTGTGTTGTCAATGCTAAACGCTAAGCAATCAAGCTAACTTTACATCTACAAGGAGGGGACTAATTTCTTGGAACACCTGCAGAATAAAATGCAATATAGTTAATAAATACCGCCTTTTTGAAGCGTAATGATGCTCAGTTTTGGTGAGACTGTGTCACAGAGAAATCGACTCAACATTGTAGTGTTTTGTGTTTTTGGAGTGAATTATAGTGTACATACTATGGCATCAAAGACTCAAATCAATTGCATGATTTTTGTGTTGGTGTGAAGCCTTTAGTTAGTGTTATAAAGGCTTTAGTATGATTTCAAATAACCCCTCTGTGTCTTTTGCATTACTTTGTAGTTGATGTGTTCATGATGTTGGTCTTGGCTGAACACAGGAAAGTGACAGAAGTAGTTGTGCGAATAATGTAAATGGAAAGCTTGAGAAAGAACCCTGCTTACTGGCACACCTTTGCACACCTGGCCACAGTTTCAAATCCTGTTGGAAAGTGTGGGTGCTGTCAGACAATCTAAAAAGCACTTTGTTTGGAGCATTCTGAGGCCTTAAGTCTTAATGGATAGTAGTTGATGATCTTATTGTTTAAAAATGTGTGTTGCTTTGACTCAGTAAAGTGTCTTACATTTAACTAAAGTCAGTACCGCAGAATATAATGACTTAGGAGCACGAGAAGAGTTGGAGAAGGCTAAGCCTGGTGTTATTTTGGATTTTTTCCTTATTGACAACAAATTCATACCACCCGGGATACCAGGGGTGTTACTAGAAATGCTTCCATATAACCTCTGTATTTTTTTTATTATGTTTATATATTTCCTCTTTTTTATTCATTATTTTGTTTTATTTTAATTTTTTTCCTACTTAGAATCAGGTTCAGAGGGAGATCAAATATGCTATGACCTCTCTTCCCTGGATCAGCATACCCACGGTGGCCTTGTTTTTTGCTGAAGTTAGAGGATACAGCAAACTGTACGACAATGTCAATGACTCTCCGCTGGGTAAGTTAACCCTCGTGTTGTCTTCAACATGTTGTCCTTCCGGGTCAAAATTGAATTTTTTTTTTTTGTAATGCTTTTTAAAACTTTTTGTCACTTTTTTCTATGCTGTTTTTTTTTTTTTTTCACGGTCAATAAACCTAATTTATATGACATTATACCTAATTTATGAGTTGAAAAAAGCAGAAATTATGAATTATTTTGAGTTCAGATCAGAAGATGTTGAGTGGATCACAATTTCTGTCAAAGTTTAGCCAGGATGACGTTTTGAAACAATTTTTTTCAAATGCTTATAAAGTTGAATAAAACACCCACAATTCAATGGAAGTAATAATTAATTTAACTTGTGAAGAACCTTGTATCCATATAACGTACATGCATGCATCCATGTTATTATGGGCAATTTAGTTGAACGCAACCCATATTTCTGATATAAAAAACTTTAAAAACGGGTCAAATCTGACCCGAGGAAAACAGTATACAAGTGTTAAAGAATGACCTCACCAGCTTACAGTTGTTTTATTATATTTCATGCGTTTGAAAACCCTGAACGTACCATGTTCTTGGTGGTGACATGGTCTGTGTGCTTTCAGGTTGGCCTGGGCTCTTCCTGAGTATGATCTCCTTCCTGTTTTTCACTGACATGTGTATCTACTGGATTCATCGGTTCCTGCATCATAAGCTTATTTACAAGGTCAGTACAACTGGGGGTTTCCCTTTAAACGTATTAGGTAGGCACTTGTTGGGTGCATTTTAACATCAGCACTTCATTGTTTTGACAATATAATTACTGAAAGGTACTGTAGATATCGGCCCAAACTGCTTTTATTTTTGTTTCTGTTATGATACCACAACGTTGCCTATTCACCACTATGATAGAGTCAATCGGAATGTTTCCCCATTTTTAATATCTTAATATTCACCAAATTCCCCCCCCCCCAAAATGTTCTGGTTTTATTTGTCCAGGTTTCATTCCTGTTCTGCAATTTCTTTTATCGGCCGACATATTCACTAAATAACAGCAGATAATGCCAATGTATCAACTCTACTCGCCACTGTTTAATGACATTAACTTTACCTGCTTATTGTTTGGAGTCCCAAAGCTCTGTTGTATGTGTAAAAATAACAATAGTAATTGCCAAATAACCATTTTTTCTACCCTGGAAATCCAGAGTTCTCGCGAGAGCACAATTTGAATTTGCTCAGCGAGTTACTCTAGCATTCAGTAATGATGCTCATTAACTATGCCCTTGTAGCCAAGCTGCTCCAATCACATCGGTGTATCTGATATAGGCGGGGCAAGAGGCGAGCTAAACAGATGACAACAGTGCTGCGACATCCAAGTCATTAGTAAACATTGCAAGATGGCTACTGGTGAACACCAGTTGTTTGAAACGGCTTTGGCTGCTACAATGAACGAGTTAGACTTGGCTTTTTATCTAAAAGAGGAACAGAAGACGGTGCTCGAATCCTTCCTTTGCAAGAAGGACGTTTTTGCTGTTTTGCCGAACGGATACGGCAAGAGTTTAATCTACCAGTTAGCTGCGCTGGTAGCTAAGCGTACGGGGGCTTAGCGAAAACCCACTGGTGGTTGTTGTGATTGGTCGTAGTGTTATCCAGTTGCGTGCAGTGAGATTTTGAAATGGGCCATTTCATTACTCATTGCCATACCCTTAATCTTTTGGATTTGGGTCTGGATTTCCAAGCTAATATTTTTCCCCAATATTGAGGTATATGTAAATACATATATTGAGGTGGTAGCCCTTTCTGTTACCACACTGGGCTTACACAGTAGGTGACAAACAGAAATGACCATAATGCATTGTTATTATTAGTCTCACTTTGCCAGACCCTCCTCCAAAGCGCGCTGATGGAGGGTCTGACTACTTCACATAGCAATCGGGGATTTCTTTAAACCAATCAGAATCATAATGGGCGGCGCTAAACTCCGCAGAGAGCCACTACAAAATAGTTGTGCGAGAGCAACCTCAGATTGGTCAGATAGTCTAGCTAGCTGTCTCAATTTACCCTGCAGAGATCTGAGGAGCAGTTAACCATAGTCCTCATTAATCCACCAAATTTAAAATTCCAACACAAAAACAGCAGAAGGAAACGGAAAAGACACGCATCCAGCGGAATTTCCTGCGGCACCAGAGCTATCCTGGAAGCGGAACGTCAAAGATATAGACTATGTTAATATCAAGTGCAGATATCTAGAGCCAGCTGCTCAGTGTTTTACTTTAATCTTTATTTTTATTCATATTTGTATGAATTTTTATCTTGGTTTGGTTCTATATTCTATATTTTATATTCTTACCTGTATCTCTACTGGGTTTCATTATCATTGCTGTTGCTGCTATGACACCTGTATTTCCCTCTGGGGATTAATACAGATTTATTTTATCTAATCTTATTTTATCTAATCAAATTTTACACTGTGACGTTACTTATGTTTGGGGTCAATTAGACCCTAGAGAACTCCCTGTTAGACCTTAAATGAACAAACTGTTATAAAACTAAAAATAACCAAGAACTAGGTTAGGTTGAGGTATGAATTATGGAGTAATGAATTAGTATATTGTCATTAAGTTCTAATAGGAAAATAAACGTAAACAACACAAGTGAAAGCATCTTTCTGTAGTGTCTTCACCATGGTGACTCATTTGACACGTTTGTATAATAACCATAAATAATTGGAAATTATAAAAAAAGGGCCAGACAAAATCACAAAGCAATAACTTTCTCCGTCTGACCTCTTTGCTCTCTTCTCCCCAACAGCTGTTTCACAAACCGCACCACATATGGAAGATCCCCTCTCCCTTTGCCAGCCATGCCTTTCATCCAGTAGACGGCTTCATGCAGGGACTCCCATATCACATCTACCCCTTCCTCTTCCCCCTCCACAAGGTTCTCTACTTGGCCCTGTACATTTTCGTCAACATCTGGACCATCTCTATCCATGACGGGGACTATCGCGTGCCCAGAGCTCTGACGGGTGCCATCAACGGCTCAGCTCACCACACTGACCACCACCTCTTCTTCGACTACAACTACGGCCAGTACTTCACTCTCTGGGACCGCCTGGGAGGCTCCTACAGGCATCCGTCGGCTCTGATGGGGAAGGGTCCCCATGATCTGATCCGGAAGCTTCAAGCAGAGGGAAAGTTGGGAGATGATAGAGTGAAGGCTAAAGGGCAAGTGAATGGACATGCTCAGAGAAGAGCCACGTGTAAGGAGGAGTAACAGTAGGGGAAGTTACGATTAATTGCTGAAAGTGATCTCTATTTTTTTAAGACAATGTGCTGCACCCATTCTCAGCTGGAAATCATATTTGAAGAATAATTTGAGTTTCTGTATTGCCAAATAAGCTGTTGTGAGATTTTAATTCTAGTGAATAAGATTCATGTAAGATGGTTTCCCTTGGATTGATTTCATGAGGAGCAAGCTTTGGGATTGCTACATTTTTTGACGTAGCAATCAATAGACAAGGAGCAGACTGACACCCAGAGTTGGCGTTACCGTCTTACAGTGCTAGTAATTGAAATGGGGTGATAAAGTGACTCTTTTTTGTATACGCCACAGAAGAGTTTTTGCTGTTTGCAAACCAAGAAACACCAGAGCCAAAACACTTGAGGAGCATCAAAAGGCTGGAGCTGCTACAGTATCACAGAATGACACTAACTGTGAGTGGAAGTTTCACTTCATGATTGAGACCTGGGACTGGTGTCACAATGATTGTTTTTCACAGATAAAATAGAGTTAACAAGTAGTTCATTGTTGTAAGTTCAGACTGAATCGTTAAAACGTGGCAAACCAGCAACTGCTTCAACAGAAATATTGCAATAACAACAATGTTCTTAATTGTGGACATACTGTATAAGATAAAAAATGTCACATACATATCAATTGCACAGTTCATGTCTTCTCTGTGTTTGTTGAGGTGATTGCATCATCCGTATGAGAATAAAAGACCTTTACTCCCACTGCTGTATTAATGCGTTGGTACAAACAGAGTAGAAATACTTTTTGGATATGAACGATAATGATAAATAATAATCCCAAAAGTTGCACTTTGAAATAGCGGTTGTCTGTGGTTTGGTTCTATAATCATACAATGAAAACTATGACAATGTATTGAATTTTGAAAGTTCACTCTTGACCTTGGAAAAAAGTAAAGATAATCTTAACTCAAGGTCCACTTACACGCTTAGTCTGGAGCTTTCAAGCCCCATTTTTGTGAAGCTGTTTTCATCTACAGCATTTTTGCGACTTCTCACTTCTCTTTGTGATGGCTGAAAAGTTAAACATTGAAGTTAATTCTTGACCTTGACAAACGATCCCAATGCAGTGTCCAGTTGTTATAACCTCTTTCCTGAGCTTTCAACCATATCACACAGTCTTCTTCTGCGCATGTAGCCTGCTTTGAATCCTTAACTTTTTAGCCAGCACAGACAAGAGCTGTGTTCGAAACCTTTCCCTGAAACGGAAATAGAGCACTATACAGTGTGTTTGCCATTTTGTAGTATCGAATTCTTCCTGGTTAATATAATTCACTATATAGTTCACTATAAAATACCCACAATGCACTGCTAATTTAAGTGTACATACGATGAACCCTACATTTAACTCCCGTATACCACAATGCAACGCTGTCATGTTTTACCGCCGGAGAAGAAGAAGCAGAAGCACCCAGGAAAACTGAAAAGGAAAAATGGAGCGGGCTTACGTTTCTAAACATTGAAAATGTAACCTGCAACATATATACAACTTTTTACTATTCTCCTGAGTGCTCGGTTTGTTTCAGTGACCTATTATAAGTCATTTTCTTTCGGTTTGTTTACATGATGCTGGGCGCACCCTCCTCCGTCACACAAATAAACGGCGCCTCCACTGACACAACGATATTTCCAGTGAAATAGACAGGACATTCTATCCAGAGTATACCAGTCACTGATAGAGTCTGTCATCGCTTTCAGCATCACATCTTGGTACAGCTTTCTACCAAACAAATGCAAGAGAAAGAAGAAGAAAGCTGGCTAGGATAGCCAGGCAAGCCGTTAAGATCATAGGCATTCCACAAAAACAGCCATCTGATCTTTATATACAAGCAGTGGAAAGAAAATCCAACTTCATCATCCAGGATGCCTCTCACCCCCTCCACCATAGCTTTGAGCTATTACCATCAGGAAGAAGGTTCAGAGTGCCTCTGGCTAAAAAGTCATTATACAACAAATCCTTCATTCCCAATGCAATACATATACAAAACTCATGCCACTGACACATCACACACTCTGCCTTCAATCAAAAGAAAATGTTCTAACATGGCAACATATTACACAATAAAGCTTTTTTAAACTTGAATCTTGAATCCCTAATTCTATTTTAATACATCAATTTATTTCCAAGTACATGCTACACTTTTATCAATCTATTAGGTGTAAAATTCAGGCAACAGATTAAAGAACATTCAGATAAAAAAATGGACTTCCTGGCGTTGCTCATGAGTAGATTCTGTGTGCTGTACAAGCAGGAATAACATAAATACATAGCATGCTTTTCAGCTTCTTAAGTCTTATACGCAAACGTGCACATTTGAATAAAAACAGAACAACCAATAGAGCAGCAGTTTGTTCCAGCAGACGTTTATTTGAAAAGAGATGCTACAAAAGATGAGGGTTTTGCGGGGGCTTTCTACACATGCTCATATCAGGCTCCCAGTCCGTGGTGACTAACATGCAGTGCACAGCGTTGTCATGTCAGTAATGGAGATCATCAGCAGAAAAAGATGGGCATCCAAAGGAAGGTTCGCATGGCTGTTCCTGCTGCCATGCCTGCCAGTAATCCCAGTGCTAGATGCTCCGCCACACCATCAAATGGGTCTCTTTGAACCACCACCTGGTGGGTTCCTTAGAGAAAAGACAGAGGGAAGACACAGTTAATGTTTACGGTCAACTTGTTGGCTGATCCTTGTTTGGCAAATCAGAGTAAAGGAGGAGTTTAACTCTGATTCAGAACAGCAGAAAACCTCTGCGTTTACCATTAACAATCCTACATTAATGAAATGTAATTGTACACTGATTATACATATAAGGTGGCTCTGGCATTGTTACTTCATCTTGTGACAGTGTCTTATATACCTTTATTATTTCAGTTGATATTACGCTTACAGTAGGCTACAGTATGATACATATTCCTTAATAAAGCTGTGTTAAAAGATTACCATAAACTTACACTCAACAAACCTTAGAAGGTCAGTTAGCAGGTTGAAATCAAAGACGTACACGCAGGAAGAGGCATTGCCTAATGCTTAATATCACACTTAATAAAATCTCATCTGTTTTCAAAGGACTCATTTGGATTTTGGATCTCTAATATTGCTGTTAGTATTGCAGCTTGACATAGGTGAAATACATGAATTAATTATTAAAAGGTTGCTTTATACTAGGTACTTTATCAATTACTGATTCAACGCACCGCCCGGCGAGCGGCGAAGTGACTCAAATCGAACGCTTCGCAGTTTAATTAGGCTGCGCGCCCAGCAGCTGTGTGTGGAGGTAAAACTACGTGGAAAGGGAGGAGACGTGGCGGGTAGTGGAAAGGATTGGAAAGTTTAAACGTGGCGGTTGAAAAGATATAACAGAAAGTGAAATTCGGATTATGTTGCGTTGTCATAGGCTAATCGTCGGGAAGGTAGCCTACTTAGGAGGAGGAGGACGAGGCAGCGGCAGCCAAGGATCCGCAGGCTGAGAGGTCAGTTTAGTACATGTTTAGAGCCTACTGTACGTACGCTGCGTTTGGTAAATGCACCCGCGGTTGGGTTTACATTGCTTATAATCCAACATGCTGTCTGGGTTATAACTCTTTCTTTGTTGAGTGTGTATGATTAATGCAGTATCCTAATCCTGCAACTGACTGAGAAACTTAACTTGTTGCATTCAGTTTACTAGAAACAATGTTTTTAAATCTTTTGTATTTTTTAATATTTGTGCAGTTAACTTCCAACACTCCTTGAAAAAAAAAATCTGATGGGGGAAATACTGAATCATTTTATTGTGGTCGTCGTCTAAAAGCAGTCTAAATTGAATATATGTTGAGGCTATACGGCTGCTAATTGGAAGATTCCTGGTAGTTCAGGGTTTTTCCTGGCTCAGAATGGACCTTTGGTGGGGTGGGGGGGCAATTTGATAAACAAAAGTGTATTATGCTTGAGTAAATAAAGCCCCAATTGACAAAACTGGATAACAAAATAATATGCATATTTAATTGAGTCTGGTAGCCTACATCCTGATTGTAAATCTGTGAATGAGAGCTATAGCTCTCATATTCACATGTATGTTCTGCTCGTCCAATGGTTGTTTGGTAAATTGCTCTTAAACACAGTTAGAGAGGATTTGAATAAAAAAAATCCTCCATGCAGTAAAAACCCTGTATTTTAGGGTTAGCTTTTTTGCATCCTGCATCACTATGGTAACACACCTGGTCCTGCTCCAGGTGTGATGTAGACTGTATGGTGGCTGTTGATGGGGACAGCTTGGTAGGAGTCATCATATGGGTCGTACGTGAACACCTACAGAAAGAAAACGTTTAGCAAACACGACTGAGAGTGAACACATCATGTCTCGGCTCTTACAGAGAACAGTGGATCACTTACCGGGTTTCTCCTGGTGTCAAGCAGAGTCAGTTTCCACGCTCTGAAAAAGACATGAACAGGAATGAGGATCTGATGGATAGTTGTAGAGGGAGGCAGAGCAGACAAGACAGGAGTGAAGTGAGGGTACCTACATGGATTCATCCTCGCTGTTGGCACACAGGTTGACTGACGAGCCGCTTGTGAGCTGAACCACAATGAGATTCTCCCTGGGATTACTTTCTGGTGGAGTCACACCTACAGTACAGCACAAAGACAACTCATTCATGAGCATGTTAGTCTTCTGTCAGTCAAAACCCCAGACAAAGATGGAAGATCATACATTAAGTGTACGTGTGTACAACTAAACACACCTAATTATTATTAAATCCAATCCAACTCAAAATAAATCACTTAGACAGTGAAAAATGCTCTCTTTTTTTTATAAGATTTACAAAAATGAACCATTAATATTTTCTAAGTGGGGAATATAGTAGTCTCCTGTCAATCAAACGGATTTTGGTGTTTATCATCATTACTTAATGAACAGACGGACCAAACAATAAGTAGTAGTAGAGTTTGAG